>NC_141357.1:33389778-33689778 GCF_057382095.1 Aulonocara sp. 'chitande type north' Nkhata Bay
ATTGTAGCCTGTACACACATGCAAAAGACAATTTAATCTAAAGTCATATCATGCTGTTAAATAAAGGTTAAAGAAAATGAAAAATATGCACATGCATAACAGTAGGTGTCTTATTTTTAGATTTTTATGCAATCATGAAATACTTTTGTTTACACTGTGATAAATCTCCTGGCATTGTCATTCAACTAAATCACACAAGAATGAAACAAAGACTGCATTTCCTGTATCCAATTTTCAGCTGAATTGCATAGATATGTTCAGTGAATACTGCAGCCATCAGTGTAGGGGAATTGATGACATTCTTTGTATTTCCTTCTTTCTATGTCACTATATGTGTAGTGCAAAAAATACCAAGTTAAAAATAATATAGCAAAAATATACAGCATTTAAATACTTGAGTTTGTTGTACATAACAGTATATGTGAACATATGTTCACCTATATTCCAGAAGGAGAAACAACCTTGCATTCTTTTTTTTCTGAAAGGAAGCTAGTTTACAAAGCAGGAAGACAACAGAAGTCATTGTAGTAGTACTGAGATGAGACACCCATAATGAGCAAGCGGAGCAAATTCTGTCAACTGTACACATCTAAGGAACCAGGAAACCAAATCCTGAGATCAAAAATCAATGGACAGAATTGGCTCAACTGAACCAAATTAACTACACAAGCCGCTAAGTCCCTGTCCATAAACTTGATAAACTGTTGAAGTCTTGACAAACAGAAAAAGAATTACTGAAAACTCTTCTCTTTTCCACAGTAACTTCCTGTCAGCTAATTTTAAAAAGTCCAAGTCACAGTTACTTAATAGTGGAATTTCTGTTAGTATTGATATCTTCTTACCACCTTCATACATACACCAATACCTTGTAGTATTGCTTTCATTGGGAATTGATGCCAAATGTACTACTACTACTGTAAGATTCGGTTCATTGTTAAGTCCCATAGTAGACCTTAGTGAACCAGAGTCTGTTGACTCTCCAACCAGTTTTCCTATTTCTCTATTCATGTTTGAAAAATCAGAATCTTCTATAGCAACCGTGGCCTGTTCTGTTATCGCACATAAAGCAAAGAGACACCCACATAGAGACACACAAGCCATTTATGAGAAATTTCTTAAGTGCTCATGTTGGGCTGAAAAGCTTTCAATAGTCACTGCACTTTGCAGTGATTCTTCTACTTTTTTTTTTTTTTAAAGGGAGAATAAACTCTTACATTTCTTCATGCCTTTAGGGCACATTAAAAAGCTATACAGAAATTAGAAAACAGGAACTCACTATAATTATCCTCCTTCACACTTTGTGATGGACAGTGGTCAGCACTGTCAGTGATGGTCAGCTGTCAAATGCTACCAAACATGAGTGTTCCACAGTTTGTTAAACAACTCCTTTTATATTTATGCTTCTATTTGTGTATCATAAAGCTCTACTGAGACCATTGCTTTCAAAGGTTTTAAATGGGACTCAAAAGTATTGTAAAAGCATTGCATTTAAAAGTTGAAAATTGGACACTTTGTGACGAAAAACAGCTTGATTAAAAACTAACTCAAAATTGTCAGTCATCAGCTTTACCATCTCCTTCACACATTCCCACGCGCTCCATGCATTGCTTTTACAAAATCCCTGGGGAAGCAATGATTACAGTTTACAGACAGCAGTTCAAAATGCTTATGATTAGACTACATCAAACCTTATGGTGCTTTTGAAATACAAGCTCAGGCCTGTCAGCTGATGGAGTTCAAGCTCAAATTACCACTGGAGGCTTGTTAGGCAGCTTCCCTGCTAATACCAGTAGCAGAGGTTTGGGAGCCCACACTTTGGCTTTCTTGAACAGTATACAGTAGTTGCTGGGATGTTAACATTTTCAAATTGTGGTAAATGTCTGGTTTGCTGTAATGTTAACGCAGCACTGTGAATAATTGGCATTCTGTGGTACAAACTGTACTGTCTACAAAAAACCATGTGTAATAGATTTATGTCAATATATAAAATAAAATATATTCACAATCTAATGAATGCAAAACAGTGGGTCACAATCAAAGGTATAAAAGATATTTCCTATGTGACAGTCCCAAGAAACGAATTTTAATGTTAAATTTTTTTATTGAATAATAATTCAAGCGTTTTTTTCCCCCCACAGAATTATGTTTAGTGCTCCTATGCAAATACTTAAATTGCCAAGTACCCTGTGAAAAATCATTAACTAAGAAATATAATCAGTCCAAGACAGTGGAGTGGGAGTCTGTCTGACCACAAGATTAAAGGCTCTCTGGAGAGGGAGCTGAGTGATATCAAGGACCATCACAGAGGCAACTTGTCCAGCCAGCCCGTTGGTGGGAAAATGAGAGGAAGTGGGTTGGAGCTAGACATTTTTGAATTTGTCACCAAATTGACCATTAATATATCTGAATGGCCCACCCTAAATTCTGTCTGTGGCAAATGTGGGCTAACAACACACAATACTGAATCAGGAATAATTGCCTGAACAACAATGGTTGTTTTATACAGGATGAGCTATTTTCATTCGAACCATAAAATGAGAAAAGTGAAAAGAAAGATTTGTGGGGTTTTTTCTTTGTTGCTTCATGTCACTTCTATACAAGTTAAATAATTTTTTAGCAGCTAAAAATAAATTATATCTCACTTTGTTCCTTTGTAAGGTTGTAATGTACAATACTGCTCTACAGCAGTATACCTAACTTTAAAAAATATGCCCACAATTTATTCAGAAGCAAACAGCCTCAAGAGACAATGTTTAAAACTCAAAAAACAGTTGTTTCCATTTATTATTATGGTTTAACAGGCAGACCAGTGAGGTCAGTGCAGCTTCTCTGACTTCCATAAATGAAGCTCAGAGAAAGGCCCAGAGTGCACAAACCCTTCTCTGGTGGGTTGAAAGAACTGTTAAAAGGGCAGAATCCATTAGACCGGCAAATCCATGTTCTAGACTGACTGAGGGAGTCGCTTGATCCGTAACTTGAAATTTTGCGCTCACTGCTAAACACACTAGTGAAGATGTAGCATGGGAAGATAATGGATAGCAGACAGATAAAGTGGAGCACTGGTATGTTGAAACTAATTACTACTAAGCCAGTTAAGCCTGCCTGATACTTTAAAGGTAATTGGATATACATTCATGTTACGTAAATTTACTTTTATTCTTTCTTTATTAATTAGGTAGAAAGGTATGTATAAAATAAAACTTGGTAATGAGTAATTACTTTGTACAGCAGCCACAGAAGGTGTGCAAAGGTGTTCCCAATTTTATCTCCTTTAGAAACCAAGAAGAACCTGGCACATAAATTCTTGGATTTAAATACAAAACGTGTCTTTTTAAAGATGTGAAAGTGAAAAAAATATCCCCGATATTTGACACCGATAAATGAATGAATAAATAAATTCTCCTACATGTGGCACATTTATCCCCGGCAAGTTATCATTTTAGATATTACTGTATCATTTTCTTTTTGTAATATTAATACTTTAAATTATTCTGTACATATTTTCTAAATAGTCTCTGAACACTAGCTCTTGAATTTCTTACCTGAAAGGCCACTGATGACAGACAGGAGGAGGAATGGTTTCCATGGTGACCCCATACTTGTTGAAGAGGTCCCTTCTGCAAGAATGTTAGCAGGTCTGCTTCTTCATTAAAGCTGCGCCTACAAACATTAGGAAACAAATCAGTTGGTGGGAGGATGTACCTCTGTTTATCACATACAACCAGAAGAACCCTGTAGAACACAACAGCTGTCAATCAAAAATCCCTGTGAAAATCTCACTGAATAGAGCGTGCATTTATTTTCTTATCACATGATCACAGGGATGTTTCACACCACACAATCTGGACACATGACAAGATTGCTCCCACTCCATAATTTCATGCAAAATTTATACAGTGGGCAAGACTACTATCCCATCCTGGGCTCTTCACACCCTCTCTAATTGCATGCAGTCTATCACGGCTATTAAATTCCCATTATACCACAGAACTGCTGTACATCTTGTACTGAGGAAAATCCAACATGCATCATGTAATCAGATAGTGACTGACACCAACTTGGCTACTGAAGTGACAAATGCATGCTGCAGTTACACAGTGTGAATAGTTTGTGAATAGCAACAAAATCCTTGAAATTTCACGATAAAGAATGTTTTGCAGCTACAATATATAAAGGACTCTTTGAAAGCACTACGTTCGCCTTTTGCTTAACTTTTTTGCTTAACGCTTAAAAGGAGCGTGTTTTATAAGTCTGTAATTATTTTCAGCTGTATTTAGAGAAAAGAGGCTTTTTTGTTAACTAAACAAACCTTATAAACCAATTCTTATACACAAAATTCAACGACCAGCTAAACCTATTTTAATCTTCAAACTAAAATACACAATAATATGTGAATAGTAATAATTGGGTCATCTGCAGGTGATTTAACACTAGATTCTCCACAAACAGGTGACGCAACACAGCAGAGAGCTGACCATCATCCAGCGCTTTGCCCCAGCTGCGTTGTGAACAGCTCCCTGCACCAACTTTTCATGGCACTATGATATCATCACATCTAGCCAGGATTATGACTTACAGGCATTGAGTCATAATTCCACAGATGGTAGCTTCGCACCATTGGCTTCTCATCCAAGCACATCCACTTAACGTCTGAACCAGCGGTTCCTCTCGTACTGAGCGTTTTACTACTCCAAAACACATCATCAGTAGAGTAAATCTGACCTACCTTAAGACGGTAAAAGCCCAAGCTCACCTTTCTCTTTTCAGTGGGTGAATATTCAAAAAATGGATTGATAATGCAGAGCAACTGGGGCTTTACTGCATTATCTGATGTGACACAATAATCGTTTAATCTCAGTTATCTTGTTTTTATAATTGTTGGAAGCCAAAGTGGTAATGTAGACTTGTTCAAACTTAATGATTGCTTTGCTTGATCTATTAAAAGATCATTCCCAGTGCATTTTTTAACAAATATAAACATAAAAAATAAAATAATAAAAATAAAAAAATAAAATAAAAATAAAAATACTGGAGTATGTTTCATTCCTGCACAAATGTCCTTTTTTCCATTCAGTACCATCAGTTATAAGTTAAGCATAAAACATGATCACAATAGCAAACACTAATAAAATATCCACTGCACCTCAACTTACGGATGAGTCTACAGTGCTAACAGGATATATATTGCATAATATACAGTTTTTGTGGGCCTGTGCTTTGAAAAGAATAAGGTTTGCTGACCTTGTTATTCATGCTCATTGTCAATAATCTCTATATTAAAAAGTGGTATTTCTCCAGTTATCTGACAGGAGTGCATTCATTTAAAATCTCTTTTTTTTATTTTGCTCTCTTCCACTTTTATCTCAGTGACAGTGTCTCTTATCTTTATTTAAGTCTGTGTCATTTAGATCATTAACACAGCTGCACAGACAGCTCTGAGGGTTGAGGGAAGCATGTCCAGATCCAGTAGGAGTTATGTCACATTCATTATTTATCCGTCCTTGTCTTTGCTTCACCTCATTCACTCCCCTGCAATGCACAATGCAGCAGCAGTACTGCTGGGTTAAATAATTAGTAACACAGAAATTAGGCTGTTATTTAGAGAGAGAAAGAGAGAAAAACATAAGGAAATGAAAGAGAAAGAAGAAAGCAAGGTAAACAGATTATTCTTACTTGTAATATATGCAGTTTTTTTTTGTCCTCAGCTTGTTCACTGCAAGCAATCAGCTATTTTCCCTATAAATAAGGCACCTGTAAAGTTTTCTTCTTTACAGGTGAAAAACAATGTCAAACTCAGACTCAAAATGAGGAATATGTTTTTATGTTCCTATTTCTTAGCCATTTCTTATTCCTTTCCATGCTTGGTAATATAAAAAAATAATAAATTAAAAAACTGATTGTATGCTGTCTAGACAGTTGTCTGCACAGGCTGTTGAAAATTTCTCTTCTTTTTGGAAAAAAAGTGTTCACCCTCCTTCACCTCTCTCTGACCTTTTGTGCGTCTCACATGAATACAAGGGAGTAAAAATAGATCATACAAAAGCAGCGTAAGAGAACATGAGCAGAAGGATTCTGCATACATTAAAACACAGAAAATCACCTAAGACAGCCAAGCAGTTTCTCTTCTTTCTTGAACACATGGGTCAGCTCATTGACACACAAACTCCTGGACACGCGTTGGACTGAACTACTCCCACATTACTCCCCAGGTGATAAGTGAAACCAGAAGTGTCTTTCTTTTTTGTGGATATTAGAGGAAAAAAAGATGATACTCTGTATCAGGTTGCCTTAGTAGCAGTCTTAAGTAAACTTCATATCCCACACCATTTCATACTGTTTACACTTACATTTGCAGGTAGTGTAATAAGACTATTTAAAATATAGCGCAGTAATTCTACTAGAAAAAGGTGCAGTGCCTTTGAATACTATTCATGCTATAGCTTGTCTGGTATGTGAGCCCAGAAACTGCTTCAGTTGTAGTGAGAGTCACTGAGGAGTAAAATTCACATCAGTCCACTGCACACTTAAGCTGATGAGAGACACTGGGTTGCTTTTCCTCAAACCTGTGTACTTTCAATAGGACAGCTTCTGCTGTCTGGGAATGGCTGGGACGTGTCTCTGGTCATTTTATCTTATGTTTTCAGTTGCAGTAGAAAACTGTTTACATTTTTTTTTTAATTGCTTGTGTGAGTTGTTGTTCATTTGTCCTTAATAGAATTTAGTAGAGAAGAGCTAGCACGTCATCATGGCCTATTTTAAAAGATTTCTTAAAGCGCTGATGTCTTATGATGCAAACATAATATTGCTGTAGCGGGGTATTTGGTATGTTGTACCAGAGAAACTAAAGCGTATGAGTATATGAGAAGGACATTTTTATAAATGTCACAGTTTTAAATTCCAGCAGAGCGCATTTATCTAGGCTTAGACTCTGATTAGGCAGCTGTCTGATAGCACAATGAGTTTGAAGTGTAATCCTTCAATAAGTGGAATATAAGCTAAAATGTTTCTTGGTTCTGCTGTAAGTCAGATATAAATGGCTTATTCATATTTGCAGGACGAAATAAAGATCATCACTTTAGTTTAGGCATCAAAATATACTAATGAATGAATAGGGTTCTTTAAAGAAATCTAAAGTATTTAGCATCACCTGTGACCTGTGATTAACAGGAAGTGGAATGTCAATACATATATTTTTTTTTTTTTGTCAGGTATTTGTCATTTTAAGAGATCACGGGTCCTTTTTGTATGTATCAAGTAAAGTGTGTTGGTAATTAGACAACCTAAGGTTTAACCAACTCAACTGCTCTGTGTTTCACGGAATTCTGCCAGACATGCCATTCGTTGAATCAGCTTTCATTTTCCAGTTAACCGTAAATTTCACATGGGAGAAAAACAATTTTAGATAGCCTTTGATTCACAAGCCAATACAATGGATATTGTACAAACAGAAACTGGGCCCAAAAAAAGTAAATAATTCACAAGCATAAAATTAATGTACGCTTAATTTGACATTTTACTCAAAGATTTTATTTAGCCACTCTTATCATATGCTGAAGAATTCTAAGAGTTTGTATTTTACTAAAAGACAATTTTTTTTTTTTTTCTACATAACAAAGTGATCTACAAAAAGAGTGAATATTCAGTACTCCACAGTAGCCTGTGTGGAGCAGGGAAATTATTTTACTGCTATTGTTAAATAATCATCATTATTACCATTGCATTAATAATATAATCTGGAGTTTATATTGCATTCAGGGGTTGAACAGTGTGTGTCTTTCAGAAAGGCTAAAAGTCACAGGCTGACAGGAAACAGGCTTGCAGAGAGTTTGCAGAAGCAGGAAGTTATTTTGAGCAGCAGGCTAAGACGAGGCTTTAACAATGTAACAGATAGCTTTAAGATGGCCTTAAGATGTTTATGATGATGTTAATTTTGTATTTCAGATGCAGTTATAACTATTTTATACACAATGCATATCTGTGCTTATTAAAGAGTTGGAGCTCGGTCAATTAATTGGGGGTTGGAAGCTTTGTTCGGCGCGATGTCCGGACAATCTATTGTGCAAGTGACTTGGAGCTATAGAAGGTTAAAACTGCGTACATGCTTACAAAACACTTATATCAGGTCATTTTATATTAAGGTTTTAAGTAGAGGTTCTTGGTTAAAACATTTATTTAGTAGAAGACATACATATAGTCTCAGTGAGCCTCTGGTCTGGTGAAAGGTCAGAAGTGCAACAGGTGAATTGAGAAAGAGCATTTGAGGACGAGACACAGATAGTTAGTAGGTGAAGAGGTGACACAAAGAGCATGTGAGGTCAACACACACACACACATGAGTTAGATTTATTTAGAGGAGAGATTAGTCATGTCTCGGCAAGAAAGAGGAACAATTCACTTTAAGACAAGAACGGAAAGTACCAGCCATGAAAATAGAAGATGATCTTCTGGGTTAAAAGTCATTGTGGTGTTGATCTGATCTATGTATAAAATGTATCTGTGACGCATGAAGGGGCGTCAGTAAATCAAACCCTGATGCTATAAAATATCTGTTTATGCTTTGAGGAAGTCGAAGATTAATTCCTGTCTGTGTACAGATTATTCTTCCCACACGTGTGTATTCATTAAAATCATTGTTTGACCAAGACCTTCTGGACCAAGGGTGGTTTGTACTCTCCCTCCTCAATTTTGAACCTTAACACCTGCAACTTTTCATTTATATACATTAGGGGGCTGTGGAGCTGAATCCTGCAACACTTCTGTCCAGCCGATCACAGCTTAGCTAGAGGAGCATTAATGAGGTGGTGCAGAGGTTACAACAATGTCCACTGACAGTCCTCATTGTGATGCTTCTACTTTGTGTTTTCACAAGACGAATTCCATTAAATATGCGCAGACATTGTTTGTCAGGCTGAGTCTGAACAACACCAGTCGCAAACATTGCCTGAAAACATTCCCCAGGTAGCTATATTCTCATTAACTGCTTATTGCAGGATATTGTGGAATTTTACACAATGAAGGACAAGCACATAATTTAGATGCTTCCGACAGCCTTCTAAAAATGGAATGAATTATGATGATTCAATTACAATGTAGCGTGACACTTATGTATTTTGACGGGACCTGTTGTTGTTGTATGCTTGTAGTTTTTTTGTCACCAGAAATATTAAGCCCCCCCTGAAATTCATCAATTTGTTATGGATTATTCAACAACTTGGACATGTTTATATTTTTGCTTGAAAACAATGATGTCTTGGATGTAACCTTTGTATTTTTTAACAAAGGTATCAGCACAACAAATATTGAGTCATTCAGGAAAATGAAAGCCATGATGGCAAATGTGCTACCACAGATATCCAGATTGTGGTTGTAATGATCATTTTCACGCTCCCTTGCCTCATCACCTTGTCACCTGTTTCAATTAGCATACATTTTGTGGATCAGGAAAGGTAAGTCTACCAAATGCTGAGACCAGAAATGTAATCAGTGCCACAATAGTATATTACAGCATTTGTCACTGATAGGAACACATTCAAATACACACACACACACACACACACACACACACACACGCACACGCACACACAAAATGTTTATTTGCTGAAATTTAACAGATGTATGCAATCAGATACATTCTCCAGCCCTGCAAAAAGCAGTGTGTAACTTGTCATCTTACTCTCAGAGTCTGTCAACACGCTGAGTAAATAAAGTAATAAAACAACTGGGCAACATGGTGTTGGATCTTTTGTACATGTACAAAACTAATTGTAGCTGTAGTATACACAAAGTAGTTCCAGTAGCATCTGCATCAGTAGAATATACCAACAGCAGAAGCACAAATACTCAGGACACTGGCAGCCACAAACATCTGCCTGCTCCTCTGCAAACATCTGAGTATAATCATGCTAAAAATATGTTTAAGAGGTGATGAGTGAAGCCACTTCACAAGTCTATGATGCTCATCTCTGCTGCACTTGCTCACTCATTTGTGGATACTGTCATATAAACACTTGGTGTCTATATATTATATACAGCACTATGCAAAAGTCTTGAGCCACCCTTTATTATTTTATAGTTTTCAAGGAAAATGGGAAATAAGTGCAAAGATTTAATGAATAAAATCATAAATGGAAATGTATATAAAGGCTTTTTTGCACAATTCTAACAGGCTTCAAAGTCAGTATTTGGCATGACCCCCTTTATTCTTCAATAAAACTCAAGAACAAGAACACAATCGTTCTTGCTTTCTTAAAAGATATCCCAAAGCTCCTTTTGCCTTTTGTTCAGCTCTTTATCAAGATGATCCTGCAATGTTTCAATAATGTTGAGGTCTGGGCTCTGGGGAGGCCAATCCATGACTGAGAGTGTTCATTGTGTGTGTGTGTGTGTGTGTGTGTGTGTGTGTGTGTGACATGACAGAACCTCCACTCTTTTACCTTTTACTCCTTTTCTTCTTCACTCAACTGCTTTTCTGACCTCATTTCTATATGTTGAAGATATTATTAATTAAATTTTTGATTCAAATTTAGTTCATAATTCAGTTTTTCATAAGACAGGGAACCCTTCCAGTGAGACCATGTCTGATGAGGCTTCAGTGAACGGAAGGAAGATCAACTTTAGGGTCACATGTATCTCTCAGGCAGGTCCTTTGTCAGGTCTCAGTTAAGCTATTTTCCTCAGTTTAAAGGACAAGACCTCCAGATCCTATTCATCTGCTATTGATCTTTCTTTAAAGACACTTTTTCTGTTGTCCTTTACTTGTCCAGTTTCCTCAGACTTTTTAAGGACATACTGCACAACATGCCAAGATGCGCCAAGTTTTCAGCTAATAGCTAATTGGGAATCAAAGAGCTGCTAGGTACAAAAATACTTGTGTATGTTTTCTGTAATCTGTAGCAAAAATACTATTTTACACCCATCCCATTTTTTCTTAGATTCAACTAAAGAAATGGGAACCAATAATGTGTTTTTGAATAATGTTGCTAGTAGCAAGGTAAAAGTAAACTATATGATTTACAATTGGTTGCTTGCAATATTGGCTGTTTTGTGTAGAGACAACAGTGGTTCATGCCTTGAGTTAGGTGCCTTTCACTGTAATTCTTGAATGATTCATAGGTCAGTGCTAAGTAGCTTAACATTATTTTGAATGTAGTCAAGTGTAAGGACTGGACTGCAAGTGATCAAAAAGTAGTCAGTGTCCAAAGAAAGACTTTGAAAGACCTTCAGAAAGCCTGTAGAACTATTTTTTAAAAATTAAGACCACTTTATAAAGTTTTTACAACTTTATAAATATGAGCAAGACTTTTGCTCATATTTAGTGGACTGAACTGATCATACTCATATTCATTTGCTCCTGTAATTATCAAAGAATGATAATGCTGAACCTTATTGTAACATTACATGTACACATTGTACCAGAACCACAAATGTTTTTATACAACAATATATGTATGTATGTATATATATATATATATATATATATATATATATATATATATATATATATATATATATATATATATGTATATATATATATATATATATATATATATATATATATATATGTATATATATATATATATATATATATATGCTAAACTATTTTCTTTTTTTTACTAATTGGATTAGACTGAAATGAATGTGGGAATGAGGAGTGGGAAATGTATGAAAGGTAAGATTAGGTCATTATTTATTTAATTTACCATAACCATGGTTCTGATATAGTTTGATTGATAATTTTTTCCAGCATAAAAACCTTCCTCTTCTGTTTACGATTACTATTTTTATTGCTAAAATTGAGTTTTTGATGCTTTTTTGTTATTCCTTTACTCTATTCTCCATATTTGTATTATTTTTATTGTTATTATTGTCAAATTATTATTATTATTATTATTATTATTATTATTATTATTATTATTATTATTATTATTATTGTTGTTGTTGTTGTTGTGATTAAATATTATTATCATACTGGACTAAGTGAATTTCCAAAGCTACTCCAAACCCCAACCTTACATCATCATCTTTTTCATGCTTCCTTTTTTGACCGACCCCATCACCTTTTTATATCTGTGGGATGTAGACTGGGATTGCAGCAATGACACTGTGGGATGCTCGGAGCAGCTAGGGGGCCAATGGAGGCTCCAGCTGAACATTTCTGGTTTTAGTTTTAAAAATCCTTAAAACACGACCAAGATCACATGTCTGTCAGCATCCAAAAACGGGCTCCCTCCACAGGTTCTACCAGCAGATTCATAGAGATTAAACCCTCTGGATCAGCTTTGTCAGAGTTCTGGGTTTGCGACTGAGTAGTTCTGTTTCAAACTTTGTAATTATATTATTTGATTCTTTGATTTATTGTTGTTCAGTTTTGGTTTTCTTTAGTTCTTAGTGATTGTAGTTCTTCCTCCCTTAGTATTTATCTTAGCCTGTGTTTATTCTCGGTTCCCATGTCTACGCTGTACTTTCCCGTGTCCCACGCTCCACATCTAGTCACTCTTGTCTCCACGTTCCCTCTGTCTCTCCAGTCTGTCTCAGTGTCAAGTCCACGTCCTTGTGAATGCCTCATGCTTCCTGTTTTATTTTGACAGTCTGTGTCCTATGTCAGCGTATTCTGCTTTGTTTCCTTATCTCATTATGTCAGATTAGCCCCAGCTGTGCTTCCCTCCTGTTTCCCATCCCCTCGTTACTCCCTGGTGTATTAAGCCCTGTGTTTTCCTCTATCTGTTGTCATGTCGTACCACTCCCATGTGCTGTCTGTGTGTCCTGCCTAACCCCAGTATTTCCTAGTTCTGGGTTCACTAATTCTGTGGTTTGAGTTTAATGTATCTAGTTTTCTGTACAAGTACTGGGGTTCTCCAGCAATAAAGCTGCCATCTTTAGTTTACCCTTCTGTGTTCCGAGCCCTGCTTTTGGGTCCTCCTCCTGCCTGCCACACAGCAGATAGTGACAAGCTTCTTCCTATAAGAGGTCTGGAAGCAACTCCGAAAACAGACTAAAACAAACTTAATTATATACAGCTGAATGACTCAGTTGTATTTTATTCACCCATTTATTAATCTGTTGTCCATATGCATCCTGGTTCCTCTTCTGATACTACACTACAGGACTTAAAGTATATAATATGTACAGAAAAATTTGGAGTTAGATATGCTTCAGCTAAATCATCTCTTTTACATGTTCATATTCATGCATTTGCTGTGGTAAAATAAATCTAGATAAGTATAACAGAAAACACAGCTTAGTGATATATTTGTATTTCCGCCAAGACAAACTACTAAGCTCTTTAAAATGTCTCGTTACACACTCTAGAGGTTTTAATCCGAAAGCAGAGGGTGAGGTTAAAACATGATAATACTGGGATTAATCTTGCCACCGTTTCACTCCTTTGACCAAGACAAGCCATTTGTAAACGTTAAAGCCGAGGCAAACTCTTAAAAACAACTAATAAGCTGGACCATTTACAAGAGAGGATAATGATGAATGTTAGAGAAGCAAACTTTTGATTAGACTTAAATTTTTGGTCCCTGAATTGGAATGTTTGGAATATATACTAAATACATTGCAGATGAATCCCCTCAACTAATATCACTGAATGTGCCCTTGAGCAACCCACTTTGCCTGCATTTGTGTCTATGGACCTACACATAATGTGCAGTCGAACAAAACTGCATTACATTAGAAAGTAAGCAGCATTAAGAAAATGTGTCCTGAAAACAAACCCCTCTACTAGATTGAAGTGTAAAAAAAACCCCATTAAAAAACAAACAAATGGTTCTTTTTTGCTTTGAGGCAGACAGTGTTTTATTTGTCCTGTTGTCGAGCCCCTTAGTTGGTAAGTTCCTGGTCCTGCCACTCGTTTCAATGAGATGTGTGCTTAGAAATAACATGGAACCTCAGGGTGAGGTAAGCAGTATGCATAACACTATTAAGGGTGAAGCAGGTGGCAAATGCAACAAAAGGAATCAATCTGCGAGCCATGTCAGTGTTCAGGTTGTTTTAGAACACCTCCTGCCAACTGCGCGTTTACATATTCTGCTCTGTTGCGTTTTTTAGTGTTTTACCACTGTTGTCTACATTGTGGCTATTACATGCCCTTTTGTACCTCTTCTCTTCGCCCACCCCACTTGCTTCTCATCTCTTCCCTCTTATTCTTAGGTGCAAGTAGGCAGACTCTATATTTCAGTGCATATTGAGACAAAGCTGGTAGCACTCCCTCCCTGTTTTTGTTACTTTTGACCAGCTTTCTCTCTTGGTGTGGTTGATCTTTGTTATGGTCTACATTTAAACGTCTTTTCCTGATAAATTTAATCTTGGCTCTGTATTTTTTCTGTATTCTATCAGTATACTGCAGTCACAGAGTCTTGCTGAGTTTCTCCTTTCCTGAGGCTGTTGCTCTAACAGGGGCAAGCAGACTCCTTGACTGCACCCACAATAGAAATAAAGCCATCCCGTTCTACTTGCGCCTGACTGTGAACCAATGTATCAATTAAACATCTCACAGTCTCCATGTCAACTACATTCATTATTATTTCATTATAACCGGAGCACCCCGACATCGACAGCTATTAAAGCATATATTACTCACAACTCCACCGGGACCATAAACTCATACAGAAGTCTTAATCTAATGCAAAACACTACTATAGAACATGCACCAAATTATAACAGCAACATTTTTCAAGATTTTTTTTTTTCAGCTGCCTCATGTAGTACACGAAGCAGTGTAATAAGTGACTCATTTAACATTTAACAGTGCATCTACATGTGCCAATTCTAACCTTTTTGTGAGTGTGAATAAAAAAAAAAGAAAAAAGAATAGCTTGGTGAAACAAAACACAACCTGTTCCACTAATGAAGAGAGAAAAAAACATGTAAAACTCATTAAACTTGATAATTATATACAGCAAATTAAAGCAAAAACTATTAAGTTAAAGAATTGTGCAAATTTACAATGGGGATCTAGTGTTTGCTAGATAAAGTAAGCTTAAGGCTTTCTATGTTTGATCCCATATTGTTGACAGTATGTGAATGTTTACCAGTGAATCCTAAATGTGTCAGTATGAACCAGTTAGGGTACAAAATCTATTGATCATTAACAGTATTTATGGCATACAAAATACTAGGCAGGTGCCTAATATTTTGCAAGTGCCTCATATCCTGCAATAACCCATCTGATCACTCAGAGCATGGACACAGGACCCAAGCAGACATCCTGTGGTGTCTTCAGAGGGCATGCTGCTTAACTTTGGGTGCTTGTGGTTTGCTTGATGGAGACTCAGTTAGAAGGATTGGGTTCTTTTTGATGCTGCTTAAGTGCTCATGTTAAGTTTTTTTGTGGTTTTGGTTTTAGTTCTTTTTTTACTGGGTAAGTATTTTGTTTTCAATTCTGGGAATCAGATTTTTTTTCCTGCATTTTTGAAATGGATACTAGGTCACCTTGTCCACTTGACATCCTTCTCTTTTACAGCAGAGACTGTCATGCTTGAGCTCATCTCACTGTTGCTAACTTTAGCAGATTTTTTTTTTTTTTAAATTTTACAGTATCCTACTGCTTAGCAAAGATATCAGCCAATGACATTCCACTGATGGTACAGGAACCATGCCCCCTCCGCGCCAACAAACATGCAATCCCCACGCCTTGGGTAAGTGAGCAGTGAAGCCTCAGTGATAATTTTGAAAGTAAATAGAGCCAAACACAGCAAAGACATTTTTAACTCATATTTTTGGTGATTTTGTTGTACAAGAGTCACAGTCACCCGTGTAAAGTTTTGATTTATCTCCTGTTTTCACTATTAAAGCTCTGAAGCCCAACAAATTGTATTAAGAAGAAGATCTATGGTTTGTCAAAAGAATAGTACACTTCACCAGTCTGTGATTTTAATGTTGTGAGTGACTGTGGAATACATTGCTAAAAATGTATCTGCACGAACTACAATAGTAAGCAACTTAAGATGAAGACTATCAAGACCACAGTCACATGATAGACACTCCACTATCATTCTTTTCCTGCATTATGATACAAATACAAATTATAATGCTGATACCATAACATCTATTATCAGCCAATCCTGACCAATATCATCAACAAGTAAATCTGATCACCGTCTTGTTCACAAATGAACAGACAGTTAGACATCTACAGACAAATCCTGGAGCTGCTATAGTCATAACATTACTCCTGACACATGAACAGCATCCACAATGCCTTCACTGGGACATGGGGACAATCCCTGAATCATAGAACTACATTAAAATAAGACTCATTTTGATACACTATGCAAAAATACCATCATCCGAGCCCCCATTGTCATTGTCATTCATTATTTCATTCTCACTGGTTTGGCTCCAGAAAGGCTGAAATAATGAATGAATGAATGAATGATAATGAATCCAGAAAGGTCACTTCATGACATCAGGTTTCAAGTCTTGATGTGCACCATGACAGCATCAGAAAAAACAAAAACTGAATTAGACACTGAATTTGTTAATATACAGTTAGGTGTGTAAGTATTTGAAGAATAAGACTACTTTCTACTTTTGCCTCTGTACACCACTACAGTAGATTTTAAATCAAACAATCCAGATATAACTACATTTTAGATTTTCAGCTTTAAAGGTTCCAATGGAATAAAATTCCATTGCATTGTGAGGTTTTTATGACATTCAAGCCTTAAACTAAAGTAGGTAACTAATGTTAGCTGACATTAAAAGGTGTTCAGTCTCCTCATTGCTTAGGTCTTCCTATATTAGTGCTAAGCAGAGTATAATAGCGTGTGGTAAAAACACATGTTAGATGTGATGCTGATAGTAGCAAAAAGCACTATGATTTTTAAATTGAGGCTGTAATTGAAGTAACTGAAGGCCCTGCCCCAAATAAATAAAC
This sequence comes from Aulonocara sp. 'chitande type north' Nkhata Bay, assembly GCF_057382095.1. Lineage (NCBI taxonomy): Eukaryota > Metazoa > Chordata > Actinopteri > Cichliformes > Cichlidae > Aulonocara > Aulonocara sp. 'chitande type north' Nkhata Bay. Next base: position 33,406,661 of record NC_141357.1, read on the forward strand.
AAACAAAAGGAAACCTGGATGAAAAAGGAAACCTGTGCAACCTCTGTAGGGTCCAGGTGCTGTATCACATCATAACACTGGTAGTGACGCTGACCCGAGCCAATTGCTCAAATCCTTTAATTTTAAAAAAAAATCAGTGTATCAAAGAAGGGTTAAGTGACAGCAAATAAATAAGTAAAATTTTATTTATATATCACCTTTCAAGATAAAAATCACAAAGTGCTTCACAGAAGCTAAAACATAAAAATAAATCAACCAAAAGCAAGTTTAAAAAGATGAGTTTTTAGCTATACTGAAAATACTCAAAATTTAGACTTCAAATTAGAATTCAATTTAAATTAACACTTTCATGTTTTTCCATCAGTCTAAGAACTGAAAGTGTAGTGAATACTTCAAACAACCATGTCCACACAGGAATAGGAATTAGCTACCAATCATTGCTGATAGCGTCAGTGTTCTTAGGTCTGATGGAAATCAAATGCTGAGGGAGAACAATGAATTTTGAAAATGTTAATGTCCAGTTTATAACCAATAGTAGTATGGGGTATGTGTTTCTCTCATTTCATGTCATTCTAAGTGCTTGAGTGCTGCTAAACTCAGCTGGGTTTCTGTTTCATTCATTTGCATCTGTTTGTGTCTCTCCTCCGCTCTTTCCTTCTCTCTTTAATACAGCCAAATTCACAATAAACCTGTTATCATATAAATATTCCTTTTCTGATCCTGTGAACACAATGAAATATGGACTTTACCACAGTCCATTAACCATAGGAAACACTGCTAACACACAAGCCACTTGCCAAGCTGCTACTCTGTACAGCTGAAATCTGGATTTTGACACACTGACAAAATCTTTATCCACATGTTTAAAACAACGACCGTGTTGAGAAATTTGCTACATTTAAAAGCAAAACAATCAGTCACATTTAGAATAAACACTTATTTTTTTTATTCAGGCCTGTGTAATCTACTCGTGCGCTGCACTGTTCCTTTTGGCTGGTCCTTGCTGTTCTTCCTTAAATGAACTGTTAGAAATGCAAACCAGTACCAGTCATGTTTCAGAAAAATTAACATTATCATTATTTGTTGCAATATTAAAAATATATGTGAAACTTCAATTGTGCATTCTGGGGACGGACGAGACTAACATGAATATGTTTTAAAGTGGTAGAATATGTGGCTTTTAACCAAAGGGTTGCATTATCTGTTTATGAGTTACACCTATTTATTTTCCACTGACCGACATTTTTAGAGGTTTAAAAGTGATTAGACAAAGATAGTTTGAAATATAACACACTAAACGCATAAAATAATTCCATATTTTATTTTATATAATATTAAATAAATATCATTATATTAAAAAAAGCATTTTAATCCTTGCAGTCAATGACTGCTTGAAGTTTAGATCCCATGGAGATCACCAAATGCTGCTTTTTCCCCAAAGACGCTCTGCTAGGCCACGTCACTGCAGCCAGCAGCAGTTGCAGCTTGTTTGTGGGTCTTTCTGCCTTCAGTTTTGTCTTCAGTAACTGAAATTATAATTACTCTTTGCAAAACCCTTGGGCTGCTTTTGCAGTAAGTTTATTTATTTATGGTAACCTGATCAGATTTGCAGGATTGCAGTACTTTTAAATGTTTTTTTGACAGTTTTCACCTTGCTATAAAAAGGACTCTTTAGATTGTAGAACTTGTCAGTGAGTGTTCTTGACTTGTGAAATTGTCGTGCAGGGGTTTTTCTTAACTAACTTTAGTTGTCTTTTGTGGTCTTTCAGTCTTTTTGATATTCCTGAATTCTCCAGTATATGGTTGTGGCGTGGGTGTGGTCTCTGGCCAGCTGCAGAGGAGGGGTGACGCAGTGAGCTCCTGGGGTGAACAGGTGTCCTGGGATCTGACAGTGATTGTGTCTCTTTATATGTTGGCAGTGACAGCTGGAGGGGGGAAGCGGACGTGACAGCAGAGAGAGAGAGCGGGAGTGTCTGTGTCCCAGTAAAAACCACAGTATTAAATAAAAGTTCTGCTGTCATCATATTCGCTCCAGCGTATGTTTCTTGGGTCCAACGTTACAATGGTAAATCGGGTTCTAATATAGCGCTTTTCAGCTCTACCTGAGTACACACAATGCTTATACAACGTGCCTCATTCACCCAGTTATATAAACACTTTTTATTCTATGCTTTGTAGGAGTTACCTAACTTTGGGTTAGTATCTTGTATAAACATGGGATGCAGACTGGAACAGCCAGGGATCGAACCAACAACCTTCCAATTAAGAGATGACCTGCTTTGCCTCCATCACTGCATCAACATTTCTATGTACGTTATACTGCGAGTTCCAGGGAGCAGCTACCAATAAGTATAAATGTGGCACTAACATCCAGAGGTTTCATTAGTTTACCTTCTTCATTGAATTCAAACACCTGTCCATTTACGTTTGAGCCTCTGCCAATGGGGGACTAGAAAAACAGCTGTAATTTCTGGACAGTAAACCTTGTTTATTAATCTTAAATCTTCAACTTAAAAAAAATCACTACTGTTTGCTGTAGATTCCACTATATACAGGGCAAAATTAGAAGGAAAAAAAATCTCTCACTACAAATTCTAATCGAGTGACACATTGTAGGGTTTATCTTACAATATAAAGCGCCTTGAGGCAACTGTTGTTGTGATCTGGCACTGTATAAATAAAACTGAATTGAAATTGAATTAATGGAAGTAGGTTTTTTTTGCTTTTTTTGTTTTAAAGAAAGGCATATTTTTTCCACTCTAATCAGTCTCAGCTTCAACTCAATCTCACGTTGATGGAGAAAGGTGTAAATTTAACAAAAACAACATGAATGTTCCTAATCAGTGTGCTGTTGTTTTTGATTAGAACTACAGACAATGTGTATGGAACAATAGTGCTCATGAACATTCCCAAAGATCAGAGATGACATCCTCGCATTACCAAGCTTTCTCCACTGAGTAATAATGTATATTTCTAGCCATAATTTACTTTTTTTAAAAATTCTATTTTCATTTCGTGGTCTTGAGGAAATCCAAGCAGAAATCTATGCAAATGAAATGATTTCAATGATAGTTCACAATCTTCTTGCAAAAGCACTTGTTATTTCACTTAATTCAGAAGAATGACCAGGTGTCTCCCCCCCCCCACTTTTTTTTTTTTCCAACATCATAATGTAACTGCAGTTAAGATGTGGTAATTTGCCCTGTTAACATACTGGCACAATTACATAAATCAAAAGTTGGTATTTACGAATATTTTTGCTAATCCGTTTTATATTTATGGTATGCCCTAAAGTCGCAATAAGCTGCTACCTCTTCTGGTACCACGGGTTTATGTGAAATCATGATTAATGCAGCTAAAGTTATTTTGGTAGTCTTGAAATCATGACTACCAAAATACGAAAATATTATTTCTACCCACTTTCTTCTCATGCACAATTACAAAGAATAGCTAGATTTAACTAAAATGAATTTATGTCTAAGAATCATGGCAGTTGAGCCACCTCTCCAGCTCTAGGTCTACCTTTTAGGTTACATGTAAATGTTATTTTAAAACAAAAAACACATTTCTAAAAGTAAAATTGAAGCATTTAAATGTCACTCTGCATTTGTTCTGTACACATTTTTTAATCAATTCAATTTTATTTATATAGCACCAAATCACAACGCCTCATCACGCCTCAAAGCACTTACTTTATTTTATTTAAATGTCAGCTTTCAAAGCCACCAATAATGATAATAACAATAACAACAACTAATAATAATTATCATCCAGCCTAATTCAACATAAAAATGCAAAGTATGCTTGAAGGCTCACCACTTAAAATGTTTTATTTTAAATGAGCAAAGAGGGGAAAAAATAAAATTTTAATCAAAACAGTTTTTATAATTTTGTATAATTAAAGAAAAATATCTTAATTTGTTCTTAAAACAAATTTAATTTTTCAGACCTACACTTACACATATGCATGTGTGTACACACACACACACACACACACACACACACACACACACACACATTACATATAAAACTCTTCACTGTTATTTCTTTATATTTTGCTTCTAAAAAAACACATGTGCATAATGCATTATTATGCATAGTGAAATGGAAGTATTCAACTATAGGTAAATCTTCAAGCTTTGCTAATTTGTAAAGTTTTATGTTCTAATATACTCAACTGACGTTTTAAAATCCTACTGTAAAAACAAAGTAGATGTTTCCATTACTGCCGAGTGACATCAAGGTAAGAGGTACTTCACGTTAAATTGACTTCAACAGATTCGAGTTCATTTTATCTTGGCCTTTGGCACTGAAGTGTCTGTTGTTAATAAAAAAAAGCAACAGCTTTCTGTCACTTGATCTGAAATCTGAGTGACTACTTTACATAACAGACGTATAACTTCTTAAAAATGGAAAACTGCACTCCTATGAACACTCTCCTATTACCCTAACAGATTTTTGAAAAAGGCATAGAATTAATAGATTGTGATAAAGCACGCCAAGTCATTCTGTTTCATCCTGACTTCACTAGGTCTTCCCACACACACAATTATCTCTTCTGTACATTTTGTTCATCCTTTCTACCACCTAGCATTGCTTTCTAAAAAGTCTCTGGCTGCCACTATTCACCCCTCAATGGTTTTAATTGTCCCGATGACCTCAATCAAAAGACAATTACCAAAGGGAAGAGGAGCACAGGCAATTATTGTCTCCACCATGAGATAGTGCACACCTGAATGGAGCTACCTCCTTTCACAGTGTTAAAATTACATGTGCTGCCTGGCTGTTGTGATGAAAAAGGGAGAATTAAGTGTGTGCCTGAAATACTTATATGTCCTTAGAGAAGACTGAATCTGAGAACATACTGACACTTTTAAGCCAAATGAGCAACGTGGCACACATATATGAAGATATGTAAAAGACCCCGAGAGATCCAGAGGCAAGAACAATACATGTAAACATTAAAATTCTGTACAAGGTTCACACAGAAACTCTGAGTTTTACTTCATGAACATATATAAGGACACATGCATGTTAACAACCATTTAAATATTGTCATATTCATGACATCTCCTCTTTAAAGCAGGCACCATTTCTAAATACATTTGTGTTCAGACTTTAAAACAAGCAGATTGTTTCCAATTCAACAGCTAAAAGTGGAAAGTTTTTATCATTTTGTGCTTGGCAGACTTTTTTATGAATTTTCCATCTGTAATACTGCAAAACAAGAGTAGAGTGATAATGGTAAGGACACCAGAATACCTTTAATGTTGTGAATGATGTGTTAACCTCCAGCAATAGCCTGAATGCCAACACCTGAGTCTAATCAAGCAAACTCTAATCTGGCTGACTGGATCAAAATAGCACCTGGTGATTTCTTTTTGCTGTTCTGCATAGGCCTGAACTACCTCATTTAGTTCATTACAAAGAATAGTTATGTGGGTTTTCTGCCAGTGTATTACAAGCCCAGTGGGAGACCAGTCTTAAGTGAACATCCCTCAATCAAAGCGCCAGGGTTTTAGGCAAAACCTGACCATTAAAGTTGCTAATGTACCATATTAGCCTTCTGGTCCTGTTAGCCATTTTGACTCATAAATAAACAAATTGAGAAAAAAAAAAATACAAAGTAAAAGACAAAGTAAACAAAGAGCTGTCTTCAAGATATGTTTTTACTTATGTAGCAACAACTAAAACATATTAAGTTATGTCCACCAACTAATGTAGGCTAGATTATTCCTTGCTATATAAAAAAGGTCATCTTCATCCTGGTGAAAACCTTTATTCCCCCCATCAAAATGAAAGCTGAGTCATAAATATGTTAATTTCCTTCAAATAAGACTGTTGCTTCAGAAAGAACTGTTATAGTGGCAGGGTAAACCCTTCATCGTTAAACTGTAAGACTTGACAAATTTGTCATGTTAATGATTTTCAACTCAATTTTCCAAAAAGATATACTCTCTGTGCATACTAGGCCATTTGAAATGTATTCCCCTGTCTCCCACTTCTCTGAGTGGTGCACATTTCTCAAGGGATCTTTGAACATGTCATATTTATAAGGTTCAGTAAGATAAAGAGAGCCTGTTTTCCTGTTTATCTTTTTGCTTTCATGCTAGTAACTTATACTGATAAAAGTCTTGCTTTAGTTCACACTGTGTTTTTAGCAGCGAGGTGAACAACAAAATACAAAAACATTCAAGTTTTCTTTGTGAATTCAGTCAGTGTGGTGCCTTCTCAGGCCTTCTATTAAGAAAGTAAAGCAATTGAAAAATAAATGTAAAGATTTTTTTTTTGGCTGAGGTTAGTGTGAATGATTATATTTAAAAAAAAAAAATCAATAGTGTCTAACCTTGTAAAGGATGTATTTCATGAGTAAATGGCTCTAACAGCATTTTGATCTCCAGTTTTTTAAAAAGCATTCCCAAAAGGAGTTTTAAATCCAAATCAAACTGCAAAGTCAACACATTTTAGAATAAACAGCATAGACACCCATTAACGGATCTTCACAAAATTTCCTGATGAATGTAAAATGAGTGGTCAACTATATATTAGTTGAAAAAGTTACTATTTTAATGTAAAATGCACCAACTCTAATGAATGTTGGAAATCTAGTGTCTTATCTATGTATTCCAGCTCTACCATCCATCTAGATGACAGTATAACAAAGGTCATATTGAAATAGTGTCAAGGACTCATTTTAGCCCTGAATATTTTAATTAGCGCTGTGCCATATCATATCATCTGCAATCCTACTGGTATAGTTCTTTAAATTTAAGTGTAATATTACAATATCAATAATATAGTGCTACCATGTGTTTATGTTCCCTAGCACACATGATAATCAGTCAGGTCTAGGCACATCTGACAGTGAGAGCCACATGGTAGCCTCTCATTATGATTTAGTAAAAATGGAGCTACTTCAACAACCTCCTGCAAAGCACATTACTAAAAAAAATGCAAGAATATTGTCCTTCATTTTATTTGCACTAATAAATGCTGCTGCCTGGAAGCTGCAATTACTGATAACATGTTGGCAAATTTCCTTGAAATAGCATGATATCATTTTGAGGTTATGTCACTCACCCCAAACTATAATTACTGCTTTCATTTGTTTAGAGTTGCTGATTCGAGACAATCAAGGAGACAGCTGAACTCTAAAAACTTTTAAAACGTCTTGAACAAAAAATATGTCCAATAAATTTTCAAGTTCATGTGTATTTGTATCAAATGAATAACTAGAAATATTTGATCAAAGTGTGGAAAGTAGTAAAGAAAAAGCTCACTGGTTCTGTTTCATTACAAGTGTCCACCAGCAGATTTGGGGGGGAGCATAGAGGTCACACCTCTCCTGGATGTGAAATGGGTTGTGGGGCATATCATTCCATGCTCAATAAAATGCTAAGCACTGCAGATCTGCAGATTATACACTGCTTGGTATAAATTATATTTTACAGTTGTTTAACTGCTCTAATTAAAATACTTTCTCTCACCATAAATTAAACACATTTCTAGCGCAATACCAACGTATACCAAAGGGCATAATCTCTTAAAGCATCTGGTTATATTTACTTTTTCATCAGAAAATATATGTAAATGAATCCGTTCTTCTAACCTTAAAACACCGATAAAAATACAGCTTTGCATGCACTGGCTGGCTGGCACTAAACAATCCAGCACCCAGAAATATTCCTCTCGAATATCCCTCTTTTGTTCTGCTTTTTGGACAGAAACAACTTGTTTTAACAGCTTTGTTAAAAATAGGTTGTGTGTGGATATATATGTGTGTGTGTGTGTAAATAGTGAGGGAAACATTACCACATTTACATTTGTTTACCCTCTGCACACGGTTTTGCAGTATCATACAGTTGGGCAAGACTGCTTCATAAACACACAAATACACAAACAAATGCACACATACACACCAGTTTTGAGGACCTGAAACTTTGTACTTTAAATTTTCCCTGGCAGAACCACAGTTTCCATGTGTCACACAATTATGCTTTAAATGAGCTCTACTGAAAATTGAGAGTTAATGAGTATGTGATCTGGCACAGAAGGAGACTGTCTCAAAACTAATTGTTGGATCTCTAGAGCTCAGGTCTGCACAATTAACGCATCCACTTGTATTGCTAAGAACAAAGTAACAGGGTACATTTGAATAAAACCAACTAAACTAATGTGTTAATGATGTTTTATTCTATAAATTAGTAGCTCTTAATAGATGTATGAGAAGAAATATACAAAGCAAAGGCATTTTGTTGTAAATTCTTTGTTGGTACACAGATGATTAAATGAGGTGCTCTGAAACAGAAGTGGTGTAAATGGATTTATCTGCTAAAAGACAAAAAGAAAAATAAAGGAGATGCTAAGATGAGCTTTTATTTTAAAAAATCTTGCTTTGATGGTACAATCTCTGCAATTTAGCCAAAATGCATTTAATCAAGATTAAAATTCATGTTTGGGATTATGTTGATTTCTGACTGAATGCAGACAATTAAGCAGAGATGCAAAGTGAATGGTGGGCAGGAAAGAGGAATCCAAATATTAGATCTGTAATGTGAAGTAAAGGTCGCTTCCAACATAGCAATAATGTGACCTGATTTTCCTCGCTCAAATCAAGGGGCACAAGTTGCTATGGTAACTATAGTGTGGTCCACAGAATGGAAGCTGGTAGTAAAGATGCTTTTAAAAGAAATCTGCATTAACAGTCTGATTAGGAATAACTATTTTTTAATGTGTGGTCAATTTCGAAGATTCGTGACTTAAAAATTAAAAACAACAGCTACTGACACATAGCCACGTATTTCTTCATCATTCATTCCCAGTGCAGTTCTCAGTGCAGTCCTATGGTAATATTTATGGCAATGATATATACACCTAATTAAGCCTCAATTTATTTGAATCTGATCTCAACAGTCCAGATCCTAAAGTGATAAAGTGCTTTCATTTTTACTATGGAGAACACAGTGATGCTATATACTAGTTCATATAAGCAACTAAATTTCTATTTCTAATTTTTTTAAAGCGGGATCACTAATCGCAATGAACAAATTACAGATAATAGTTCATGCAAATTTGATTATGTTGCACCAGTGAAACTGTGGTTCAAAAATAGATTTGTATTGTAGGAAAACCCGAGGCTGATGTTGTAAGATGACCATGAACAATAATCAACATGATTAAAGCATTTCAGCCTTTGTCTTGGCTACTTTGAAAACACAAGGCTTTTCACAAGTATATGGAACAGTCAGTAAATCTAAATAAGAAATGGCCACACACGCGCGCACACACACCCTACTTCCAGATAATAAATTATCAAATAAAATTTTTTTTATTTATATAGCACATATTAAAACAACAATGTTAACCATAGTGCTTCACAGTCAGTAAAAGCACGAGACCATTAAAACAAACAATAAAACAGGACAACAAACAATAGGTAACAACACAACAAGCTAGAACAGCCAACTAGTTAGAATCAAAAGCCAAAGTACAAAGATACGTTTTAAGACGTAATTTAAAAGACTGGATAGACTCGGCAGTACGAATATGAACAGGGAGTTTATTCCAGAGCCTAGGTGCCACGGTTGCAAAGGCCCGGTCACCTCTCGACTTCAATCGAGACCTAGGTTGTGCTAGGAGCATGTGATTGGACGATTTAAGAGTTCTGTAGGGATGGGTACCAGTATCCAGTGCCATTATGGCACCGGTTCTGACATAAACGATAGTAACCAGACCAAAAAGCAGCGCACATTTCGGTGCTTTATTTCGGTGCTCTTTTTTTCCCTGAGATGCCATACACTTTGGATTCCAGCCAATCATTTTACCTTTGCGAGCGTAGTAGGCGGGACCAGGTACGTACGTTCTTTTAGAGCAGAGCTACAGATTAAAAATGCCCAGGGTGAAGCGGTCAAAAGTCTGGCTGTACTTCACAGCAAAAGATGCAAACTCAGCAGCCTGCAACAAGTGCTTTAAGGTGATACTGTGATACTGTCAAAGGAGGTAACACCTCGAATCTGATGAAACACCTGGCGACGTATAGCATTTTGTTAAAAGCCGAGAAATGCGCCGTATTTGATCTACTGCGGGTGGGTTGCCTGTTATCGGACCCGGAGTTAGCAACATCCCCCAAAAACCCGAAGAGGAGAGTCCTGGCCCCTAGCACTGCCAGTGTAGCAGAAATGATGACGGATGATGATGCAGCAGCAGCCGTTCTTCTCTGCGTGAGTAGCTTAATGTTGTTCGTGTGTAATTTACGTTGAGTAGGCTAACCACGTTATTAAATTAATGCATGTAAGGTGAACTACCAAACACCGTCATAGTTACATGCGGCCGTCTTCATGTTTGATGGCAGATACTCCCTTCACCCTGGCCAAAAAGGCTAAAATGACCAAAGAAAAAGTGGAAAACGGCTAAACATGAGAGGTTTTTGGACAAAGTTGGTGTTTTTTTTCCCCCCCATTGTTTAAGCACTGCTTCCAGCCAAGAGTGATGCCATAAATCCCCTATAGTTGCAGAAAAGGCTAACATTGTTATCTTTTTACAAAAAAACAGCTAAACATGACAAAGTTTTTGTTCTCCATTCTTTAAGCACCAGTTCGAGCACCATTTAAGCACCGACACAGTTTCAAAAGTACCGGTTTGGTACTGGTATCGGATAAAACCTAAACGATCCCCATCCCTAGTGCTCTGTTGGGATTGTATAAGTGGAGTAGTTCAGAAAGATAGCTGGGTGCTAAATTATTCAGAATTTTAAAAGTGAACAAAAGAATTTTCAAATCTATGCGATATTTAACACTGTTAAATTAACACTGGAGATTTTGCTGTGCAGGGTTTCCCTGAAACAGATCAAGATGGGAGTATATGTTGCTCTAAATCACATATATATCTTTCACCACTGTGCAAGCTGCTAATTCCATAGGCACTGATGCACCCCCATATCATCAGAGATGCAGTTTTTACAAAACCATGCTGATGGTTAGTGGGATGGTTCCTCTCCTCCTTAGTCCAGAGAATGTAGTGTTAATGTTTTCCAAACCAAAAATTCAATTTGTCTGTCCAAAAAACAGTTTTTCACTTTGTCTCAATCCAGTTAATGAGCTTTGACCTTGGGAAGACAGCTTTAAGATTCTCTTTTTATGTCCAGTCGTGTTACTCACCGGTTGTCAATTAACTTAGTAAATAGCAAAAATGCAGTAAAAGCTTCTTATATTAACCATTTACTTCTCCAGCCTTCTGCTGTCCTGGTCCCAACTTATTAAAGACATGTTAAATTCAAAATGAGGCAATGCTTTTAATAAACTGGTATTTTGGTGGGCTTCATTTTTCAGTCCTAATTATTCCGTCCTATTTTGTATTTGAATACCATTACAAACCAAGTTTATTATGAAAAAAACTGCACAAATTTCCCAAATTTTTGAATCTAAACTCATCGTGTAACGCATATAAAACATCAAATGATTGCATGTTTGCAGAAAATTCATATTAAAAAATGCACAGTGGAAAAAAATCAAGTCAACAAGATTCAGTTCTCAGGGGAAGGCAGCAACAGGCAGAATTGTATGGTTTGATCATGTAGTTGAAGCTGTATCGTGGACGCTTTCATACATTTTTCAGAATGTCAGTGGGGAAGTTTGAGCTCTTCTTGGGACAGCTAGGACCACATGTGATTTGCAGAGAAATAATTTTAGAGAGTCGATTGACACAGAGCTGCATCCAGCTGTGTTTCTGAGGTAAAACAGCAGAAAGATGATTGCCAAATGCAGTTGTCAGATCTCTTTATTCGGATCTGAAAAATTGAATATGGTTTGAAAAAACAAATGCTTCATATTTGTCCAGCCAAATTATGCCGCCGCTATGAACAGCTGCATTAGGCATAGGTGAGTCTGATTTCCACTGATTTTACACGTCTGTTGTGTAAAGGGCTTTACCTGACTGTAAACCAGTCGTGAACTATTGTATAGGAGAATTCAGCTTAGTATGGTTTATCTACTATGTGATTGATTGAGCCAGTATATATATAAAGAAAACCTGTTCATTTAGATGTAACCTCCTGGGCACTTTACATTCATTGCATTACATTACAACTTTTACAATTAAAAGTTCACTATACCTTTTAGCTATTGCAGAACTTGGTTTAAATATACATTTTACTTGTCATTTACAGGATCTTATTTCAGAGCTATCATTGTGTAACATTTAAGTTGCTTTAAGTCCTCTTGGTTACTTACCAAGTGGAAAAGTGAAACAAACGTAAGTCTCGCAATCCCTGAGAAATATATCCAGCTCCAAGTGTAGTTAAAAAACTGTTCTGTTGCACTTGCAATAGAAAGAAAAACTTTAGTCAGCTCATTCACAACCAAGAGAGTCTGCAGAAGGTAACTTGCACAAATTTTCCATGTATGGACTTTTGCAGACCTGTCCAGGGTGCACGGTGCCTGTCGCCCTAATGCACTTACTTTTACTTTTTGCAGTCTGTTTTTAACTTTTGTCAAACACAGAGAACACCTGTCTGCTGACAAAGGTATCTTGGGCTCACAATGTTTTAAGGCTAAGGCTAGTGGTCTTAAAATATACATGAATGGTGAATAATCTGACTGCTGCATTACTCTGCTCACATATACTATATTTTAATATAGTACATATTCCCTTTAAATGGTCATTGTTAACATATATTTATGTTTCCTTTTATCAGATAATAGAAAAAAATGAAATAGTACAAGAAACATGATCCACTGAGACAATAGTAATAACCAGCAGACACATCCAAATCAAATTCAAGCTGCTGTTTTGAAGTGCTAAATCCAGATTTTATTACTACAACATTTTCTGATCACTCAGACAGACAGTAGATTCACATACATACAAAAAAGAAATTAAATGAGGAAAAAGAAAAAAATAACAATTTTATATGCACTTTTTTTTTTTTAGCACAATGCAAAAAAAAAAAAAAAATCAGTGATTTTAGTTGCTTTTCTCTCCTCTGCTCTGATTTCACCACTCCAGCTGTTTTCAGTGTGTGCTCCACTCCATGTTGAAAGTTCATCCTTTCCTCACCCACACAGAGTGAGAAAATAACAAAGGAGATACTACTAGAACTTAATGTTGCTCGAATTGAAGACTGTGTGCTCTCTAATTGTAAGAGCAATAAAAGATTTCCAACAAACGACAGTAAGCAATGACTCTTTCTCGGGCTTGTCTTTGAGATAAAGAAACAGGCTGAAAATTCCTTCACTATAATGGCTCTCTGCATGTTTTTAAATATGCTTAGGTAACGCAGAAAATTAGATTAGACACTCTGAGGCTTGATTACAAATTAATCTGTTTACCACAGAACAGTTTGTGGTAAGTAGAATAAGACTTGGGAAAAAAAGAGACTGGCCCTTTAAACCATTTGAAACCATCCCATAAATGTTTTCCCTTTGAAGCTAAACTAATTCAATTACCTAGAAACTGTAGATCTAAGTGTGTGCGTTTCAGACCAGAGATTCTCTCCTGCACAGCAGATGTTCTACGTACTGTAGCTGATTAATTACAAGCCTTCAGTTGCCGAACAATCGGAGTTGCTTATGATGTGCTAGAATGAGAATTACAGTCAATAATTGTAGAGTTGTACAGCTTAGTGAATGTTCGGAACTTTTTCAAAAAAGGTTTGGCCAGTTTTATTTTCACAGGCTGCACTTTTGGCATTTTCATTTTTGTGTAGCCCCCCCCTTTCTGTCACATCTCTCATCAATCTCCCATTATGTTAACTGCAGCATTCATTGTTCCAACAAACTGCTGGAAAATGAAACAATCCAGCAGCCTCTCACCCAGTGCTCAGAGGTTGCCTATCTTATTGTTTTATTAAGAGCATAACAGCATTACAATTTAAAGAGATATTAAGAATGGATAACGTTGACTTGAAAATTAAAATATAAACCATATAAATTAATTGCACATATTGAAGTAATGGTATAGCTACTGTGAAATGCAGGAAAGAAATGAAAATGAAACCAAATGCAAAAAAGGAAAAAAATAAAATATTTAATCTCGCTTGTATTTTTTTCAGTATCATTGCAATGCTTCTCACAGCAAGCTGACAGCTGATATCAAGAAATGGTGTAAACCCAAACATCAGCATTCACAACACAATAGCAGCTTTGTATAGATGCTTCACAGAACAGCATCCTTTCTTTTATTTCCTGTAAAATGCATCAGTGGGTCTGTCTTATCCCAACACCTAATGAATCCTCACATCATCCTAATATCTGGAAGACATTTTACTCTTATTAAGTCTGACAAAAAAGCCTTTTTTTAACACCATGGATACTATATACTGAAGTGTGTTAAATTGAATTCCTTTATCACACAATCCCAAGATCATTGACTTTAACTAACGTGTTTATATAAGTTCAAAGTTAGGTACAGAAAATGAAAATCACCCAAGATCAGGTCTTGCCCATTCATATGAGTACCATTATATCATAGCCTAACAAAACAATACTTCAGAATTTATGCATTCATAAGAATAGAATAAATTCACTGTTGCTGTCACAGGAGACCGAATGGTGAGGTACTGCACAAGACAGCTAAGCACAACAGCCTTCTCAGTTGTTTTCCAACAGATTCCTCCATACACGTTTCATCTCTTGGGAGAAAGAGGCATGAGAGTGGAATATAACAACTCAACATGCAAGAAAGGTGACCCTAAAACACTCTCTTCTTTTAATGGACAGCATTCCCTTGGAAAAATCCCTACTATTAGGTTAATCATGAAGGAGCAGACGCTACGAAGGACTTGACTTGAAATGTGTCCAAGAACTACTGAGGTTACTGTTCTGGAAAGAATATGTCTGCACTCTGAAAGAGCTGACAGTAACCTGCAATTAGAATCAATGGTGTAAACATGCATATAAAAATACAGCACAAGTCAAACAAAACTGTTCTCAAGATGAGTCCTCATTTCCAATCAAACTTTTACAAGAGAAAACACAGCACATAAAAATCGTTAATGCAATAACGAGCTAGAAAACAGCCGTTAAGCAACAGGGCCTAAAGACATTTTCACTAGGGTTAAAGATTAAAATGTGAAAGGTAATTCGACCTAATTATGTTCAAGACATGATTAAAAAGTTCCGAGACTGTTGCAGTTTTCCAATAACTGAGAGCATCACGCACATTTAATAGGTGCAAGTGGTGTAGAAGGGAACTACTTTGATGGGGGTGGCGCTGGATTACTTTTATGGGCGCGGCCTCAGGACTTGTGAAATGTTACATTAAAATCACTGGTTTCTCAGTGTTCCTTTGATTTCTATAAACACTGCTCATGCTCTCCGTGTCTTTGGAGGTAAGACTTATTAAGATACCACAGGAGTAGATATGGAGCTGTAAAGTCTGGTGTGAGCTCCAATGAATTTTAAGTGAGGCATAAAAAAATTGCCTCCTAGGAATCATTTGGCGTATCAATGCCCTGCTTGAGGTAATGAGAAACAAAAATTAAATATATAACAGTATAAAAAAGAATGCAAATAAAATTATGAATCTTAGGTAACAATGACTTATTATGCCTCAAATTCTATTGAAGATTATACACATAGCTTGCAAGCAACCCCTTTTTGTCTGTCGTTATAACACTTTTGAATGCATTCCCAATCTGACAAACACAAACTCGTTTACCAGTTACATATATTTTTTTAAATGTTTTATTTATTTATATAATCAAATTTTACTTTCTTTCATATGAAAGTCAAAAGTGTCACTAAATTCAGCTAATCTTTCATTTTGTACTATCAGCATGATGCAGATATAGCCTTAGACCCTGTATTTGACTCCCATGAAACTGCATAGCCAGTTTTTACACCTTCATCTCACTAATCTGTCTAGAGCATGAGATTGTTAGATGTTTGGAAGATAAAAAATCAAAGAGTGTTGTGCTTCATCATGGCCCTGGTAGATAAGGCCCTTTACTGTCACATAAAATCAGGAGCTGCCTACTGAAAAACACTCCATCCTCGGGCTATTCCCCACCATCATCACTACTCTCTCCATACCATCTCTGCAAATACTTGGTGTTCGCTTCACTGACAAAGTCCTTCCTTACACCTATTTCAGCACGCAAGTAACATGTTGAGTACAGGGTGCTACTGCGCAGATTTCATCAATGAAGTCAAAAGGTTTGCCTTGTTGCCCCGATAATCAACTAGATTTACCATTTCAACTAATGAGAGACCCATATTTTGATTACAAGTGTGTTCCTGTTTTCATTTCAACTACTACTTCATAAATGCATTGCTTTGTTTCAGTTAATAACCTTTAACACTTTAAAAGCACATATTTAAGCTGTGGCGCAGAGGAAGCCTGCAGGTATCTTCAGATCACTTGCTCAAATTAAACACACTGAGGACAGCCCAAAGACAAATGATACCAGGGCAGCATAATTAACCAACCTGAGGCTGTGGGACATATTAGCAAACCAAAATAAGTTATTTTAGCCATTCTGAAAGCAGTAGAAATCAAGAAAGGAAAGCCCCAGGTTGATGCAGTCACGTCACTTGTTTTAATTACACACTGCTAACTCACACAATTGTTATGGTGCGTGGTGTTTTTGTACAACCTCCTGGCTGCAGCGCACGAGTCAGATCAAAGCAGCGACGTACATACGAGATGAAGATACGAGGCTGAAGGATGCAAAACTGCGCTCAAATTAACAGTACTTATTTTGTTCACACACACGCTTTAGCATTGCAATGTCAGTGCGACTTAAGATTGTCTGTTTGACTCATTGGACATCAAATCCAAGTCATTCATAACCGTGACAAGTGGATGAGGGTGCTGAAAGTCAGTCTTTGTTACACAGATGCTTCTAAGCAATTATATAAATTAAGTTGTCAGATGGGTCATGAGGGATGTTTGTCTTCCAGGCTGTGCTAGACCAGCCTGCCTTACAAACAAAGTGCTAGATAGGAAGACAGCCACAGAGGAGTTTGCCACTGTCAAGATTACCAACACTTCTTAAAAGGAATTTCTTTAATCCAACAAATGCATGTCATCTCAAATCACTGCATGGAATATTCCCAGGGCCTACATTGTTAGTCACGATTATGTTTTGAGCACAAAATTAAGCCCTTGCATCCTCTGGACAGTGAAAAACATGTTGTTTATATATTTGAGGATGCTCAGCAATTTCCTATCACTGCCTCACTGTGCTTTTGTCACCATAGAAGTAGCTTCAGAGTGCTCTATACAATAAAGCAGGATATAGTGTGATATCCTTTGAATAGCTTTGCTCACAACACTCTACAGGGACATGTTGAGCGCCACTTGTGCTCCGCACAACATTTTTGTCCGTTTTCACTTTATTAGTTGCAGATTTGTCAGTGAAAATATGATTCCCTTGGGTGGTGAGACAATTTCTATCCCTAGCCTCTCTCTTGTCACTGCTGATATGCATTTTTTTTTCCCCCAAGTGTCTCAAAGGCCTTCACCAGAGTTGTCGTTTTTAATTAGCCATACCCTAAATGCGTGTCTGTTGGCCCATGTCAATAGTCATTTAATTTAGGAGGATGGGGCAGCTGTAACATCAAGACATCTTTCATTTCAATCAAGGTTAGCCGATTTACTAATTTGCATTTCATCTCACACCTGCCCCCATGTGGATTTACAAACATTTTAAAGCATGCGCTGCAAGCAAATAACTGATTTACATATGATAAAGATAGGGGTAACCTCTAATTCATGCCAAGTGAAACAAGCACAGCTGTGCGTTCCCTCCACCTTTCCCCCTGATATGCAGGTGAATCTCCTTTTGATTACTGCATCTGGTGACTTGAACTATACATCTCTTGGTGAGATGAGCCATTTTCAGATAATCTTAGGAAATTAAACCCAGCTGTACAATGAACTGATATGGCAATCATTTAAGCACATAGGGCTTATGAAATATAGATATACATCTATAATAATATTAAGGCAAATTATAGGACATTTGAAATCCCAAGCATGCCTCCAAGTTATACTTCCATCATTAAGTCTTAATGGATGCTCTATTACACTAACAGAAAACCATAGAGCCACACTGTGATGTGGGTTATATGATTGTAACACTGCTATACAGTTTTAGAGATATAATTCAAAGCTATTTAGCTATTGGTGTTAAATTTGACCTATATTTAGGTGAGGTTTCTGTTTTTTACCCTTTTTTTTCATGGTGAAATATGGAAAGCTTCCTTGAGTCATAAATGCTCCATGTTTGTTAAAGTGGAGCCTTGTCCTCATGCTGAGAGTGAAATATACCAGTTGGAATCAGGGGAAAATAAAACAGAAAGCCACTGTTGTAAGAAAACAAAGATACAAATGGTTTTGCTGAATTTGCCTGAATTTTTTGACATTGCAGTAAAACTCCATATTGACTGCATCCATGTTGCAAGCAGTGTAGCTCTGCCACGGTGTATTGTATGTGACGTAGGCCACAGAGTTTAGAATAATTCATGAGGCAAATCAGAGAGAGAAGGCTACTTTTCTTTCAGCATATCCCACTCTCACATACACAAACTATACTTACACCATTGCGTATGTAACACGCTGGGTGTCAATAAAGCGAATGCCATATATTTCACAATTTTACAATTTATGGAGTAAGAACTATTGTTTTTGTTTTTTTACTGTTGGAAAATGTCTGTCTTTTTCTTGAGCTTCACAGATACATGCTGCATATGAACATCTACCACCTTCAAAGCAGATCTGAACATCTGCTACTACATGTCAGCTTCTGGGAACCACTGAAGGATGCAGAAAAAACTAGTTTCTATATTTTTGGAAAAAAAAATGTTCCAGAGGCTCATCATTTAAAACTTTATGACTCTTAAATATTGTATTGACATACTTAGTGACCTTAAATTATTACAATGCTGTTTCTTAGTGCCTCGGAGTGGCAAAAATGAAGAAAACCCCAAGCAGCAGGGGAGTTACTGACAGCAGAAAGACCTTGAAAGGGTGCATTTTTCTTTGACAGACTTAATTCCTTCTGCCACCGCTTGGCTAATTACTGTCATTGAGAAGAAAGTCACGCAAACTTCTAAGGGGGAAAAAAAAGAAAAGAAAACATATCCTAATTGAGTAATTGCTTAATAATAGCCATTTCATTTCTGTGCACCATCCAAACACATCAATAAGACCAAACACAAGTCTGTGAGCCTAAAAGCCACAGTGGACAACCAACTGTCACCAGTGCACTTAGACCATACTATTACACTTTGCATTCAACACAGCCAAGCTGCAAAATTAGAGTTTGGCAAATCTGCATATCTCTGATTGGATAATTCCTATGGGTCTACTTGTGTGGTAAGTGGTGTGTTAGAAGCCTCCTGTTCTATTCTAACCTAAAAATGCAATCCTCCCTCCAAAAATACAGATCTTCTCCTGCCCTCACAGTGTAGCTCTTTTTCTTACAAAGAACATTTAATGGACCCATTTGAGATGCTAGAGCTCAAATCTACACATTGTTTTTTCTTTTTAAGACTGCTGAAGCTTTACTGTAGGACACCGCTAATTTGACTTCAAAACTGAAGTCATTATTTCAGCTAGCCCCAGGCGCGATGAGCAGCTGAAATGGTTCAATTTGACACTTTGTTGTGTGTTTTGTGCATCTTGAAACAGCTCCATCGCCCACATGCTTAATTTTGACTCTGTCACTCTTTTGGAAAAGGTAGAAGTTATTGAAGCAGCGTGGTTGGAAGTAAGCAAAGCGGACAGTCTGAAATCTAAAATGCACCCCCCAAAACTATTCAGCTCCTTACAGGTTTTCATTTATTTATTTATTTATTTTTATGTTTTTCATGGATATCTCCAGGTTGTAATCTCCGGAACTTGTCTCTCTTTAGACAACCCGCGTTCGCTCTTACAGATCCAGCTCTACAATCGATGGGAAAAATAAAAGAAATGCGAGTAAAGTGAAATACTTTAAAATACTCACGGAAATACAAAAAAGTCGTCCTCGGTCTCCGGGTGATAGCTGCTGTGGTAGCTGACCCAAACGACGGAATGGCAGCGGTTATATCCAGTGAAGTCCGGGTCCTCCTCTCTGCCGCTCTATGTGGTTAGTCAGCGCAAACAGCACATCCTTAAGCACAAACAGCAGGAAACAGGTACACTTCTTTCGGTCTCGAGCTCTTTACCCCCTAGAAGCGTGAAAGCTCGTCCTCGACTTCGGGGAGCTTACTGGATGTGCCGTGCGTCGTGCTGGACGTAGCTTTGGTTTAGTCTCTTCTCTGTCAGCCTCCACCGCTGCAGCCGGCTGAGGCTCTGTCTGCAGCGCAGCATCCCATCTCCCTGGTGCTGAGGAAAAAAAGGTGGCCCTTAGATAGTTATAAGGAGTGGCATTGCATCAGTGCATCGGTTTCTGCCACTGTACAAAGATCTTGGTCGGAATATGCTTTTCTATCTGCTGGTCCCTTTGATGCTGAAGTTGATTAAGTGGGGGTGGAAAAAACCTGCTTTGTAAATGGCTGAATATACCCCCTCTTTTCAAGAGTGCGCATATAATGCTGACTTGGGTTTCTCCCCTTTTTGTTCATTACCGTAATACATACACGTCTACAGCCCCATTAACACATGTGTAAGGCACTGATAATTTATTAAAACTAATTTTTATATACATTTCCAGTCGAGTCTTGCTGCTGAATTTTCTCCCCATTTTTAGCCTATTGTGAAATATGACAAAAATGTTTTTTTTCATCGTTATTTTTAACATTCACCTTGTTAAGGTATTAAGCAATAAACAGCTACTGTATGTAGCAAATGGCTAACTTTGGCTTAGCATGTTTCACCAATTTCGCAGATTAAAGTTTTAAATACAAAATTAACTTGAAGCTTATTTTTTCCTTCTTCATCAAACACCTGGTGTTCCGCTGTGTTCATTTAAACAGGAAAATTTGTTACCTGTTAACTTTAGGGTCTGAAAAGTAAAACTAATGTAGAGCCTCTTAAAGCTGCATTTTTTTGTAATGACCAGTAGGTGGAGATTCTTCTATAAAGAAGTCTTAGTAGATGTCGATAGAAAATGCTCTCTTGATCTGTGAGGTTAGTAAATTCATGATAAGTTTATGAAGTCAGTCACATTTTTTAAAGTCTTATTTTATACTCCAGGATTTACATTTGTGAATTCAGGTCATATTTAGAGACCAAACTGACAATAAAGCAGGTTCAAGGATATGTAGTGTTGCCTGGTTTTTCCCTCAGATCCACACCCTTTGATGCCAGATTTTAAAACCATATCAATAGTAAAACTAATACTGAATCTGAAAACAAAAATGAAAAACCAATTATTTAACAAACCAAGAAAAGAGCTGAAGGTGATGTTTGACTCCTTGTCAAGGGACTGTTTGACAGGACAAGTGTTTATTGATGATCATGATTGACTTCAGATCCATGCAGACTTCCCGGATCAATAGGCTTTACTACCTCACTGAACTTCAAAGTAAGATCAGGCGAATCCTTTGGTGGAAAAGAGCGTTTGTTTGAGTTATGTCTGGTGGGACGTGTCTTCTATTTAAAATTAAACATGGGTCCTCAGTTCATTTCTGTGCAACTGCTTCTTTTATGCTCTTTTCACAACCTAAAATTATACTTTTTGAAGACTTTATTATATCGTTAATAAATGAATGTTATTTCTATATATTTATTATTTATTATAATGTTTGTTTTTCTGCATTTAAAACAAAAAAAAATTGTGTGTCATGTGGCAGCATCCCCATCCTCTCAACAGAACATTAATGGTTCTAGACTAGAGAGTATAGATTAGTGTCTTCTGTTTCACATATCAGTTACTTAGCTCATATTGCCACCCTCTGCTGTGCGTGTTTGACTGACAATATGGAGCTAACAGCCTATCTATATCCCCCATCATTAATTAAACAGTACCCATGAGTGAATGCTCTTCCTATTGCACAATTGATCCATTCTGCTGCTTGTAGCTCTTATCAGCTTTTAGATCACATCTTTTGAGAAGAAGTAGTTTAAGGGTCCTTTTTACAGCTTTACTTGTTGGCACTTACATCGTTTAGAGAGCTTTCCTGATAGTGTACATTATGAATTGTCAGAAGATAAGCCCATTATATTTTGTGTGTACTACCTTACACGTCATCATTTTAGAGCGTTACCTCCGGTCAGCGGATTATTTTCGATGAGAGGATATGAAATATCAATCAGTTAGTATTTTTCAGTGTTGTATGAACAATATGCTATTATGGTTGTAGAGGAGGCGCTTTGATCCAAAGTTTGATAGTAACACAAATGGAATTAACTTTTTAAAGAGCAATGCCTCACTTTTGAATCTTACCGGTTACACTATTTTGTTGTAGTGTAACCTATTACCCTATTACCCTGCTTTCTACCACCACAAGTTAAATTTATGCCTTGTTTGTCAGTAAAGAGGCATATGTTGCATCTTTACAGCTATGGAACAAACACGCAACATTAGAATGTTTGATTATATAGGAGGAAGGAGACATTCAGCCAGTCTTTACAAACCTCAAGAGTACTGATAATCTGTGTTTGGTCCCCATTAGCACCAGTCTAATAGAGCTGTTCTTTTCTTGAGTAGACATTTAGGTGGTAACCAACTAATTTTCATATGAACTGTAATTACAGCTTTGGGGGACAACATGACAACATGCTGTTGGCACTAAGAAGACAGCCATGCCATGTAATTAGAGAGGTGGTGTTTTGCAGCAAGAAAAGGATTAAAAATTAGAACCTGACACACATGTCCCATGATTTGCATGGCAGGTTCGAAAACTTTCTTAACTGTTAAGCCAAACTAATACTGGTGGGTTAAATCTGTGAGTATAGCGCCACATTGCCTTCTTCTTCCAAATACAATAATTAACTTTGATGTGGACTTGCTGGAAGCATGTTAAGCTGTGAATGATGGATTTAAATTGTTTTGGGCAGATTCCTGAGGGGTTTCACTCACTCTCATTTATGATTAAGACACATGCCGGAGTACTATAGCTGTAAAATCAACAGCATGGCTGGAACACGTCTCTGATCAGTCATTTTACTTGGCAGGACCTGTTCTTTACATAATCTTCCTTCCTTCAAGTCTGTCTCTTTCTGTCAGTGCTGGAGTGAACACTTTCGCACTTCTAACATTGTCAGAATGTGACATCTGTAGTTTGTATCGTGGTATGTTCTGTTGCAGCCGACTGAATCCCAATTTCCCAAGAAAAGGCTAAGGAGATGGCTATCCTCAGCATTTGGACTAGCACAGCAGTATCCACGAACAAAACGTCTTAATTTATCTTCATTACACACTCTGAGAGCTGTGTTGTGCTACACTGCTCTCTGCTTCACCGTTGCTTTAGTCTGCAGCAGGAACTTTTGCTTTTAATATAGAAGAGAGCACATCTGTCTGTTCACACGTGCCAGCCATAGAAACTGCAGAAAAAAACTAAAGGTATACTAGTACAGATGGTGAGTTACATTAACATGCCTAGCAAATTTAAGCAATTTATATTTATTGCTCAGCAGATGCTGACTGGATAGAGGTGGTAAATTATTATTTGGTTGGTAGACTGATTCTTTTCATTACTGGTAGCACCAACATCTGCTGAGTAGAGTCTTTATGCATGCAAGTGGCTGGAAAAAGTCACAGCGAGAGGCTGAAGATTTAAAGTCTGTTTAATGTAAACGAGATGAAATGAAACTACAAATATAAGCACAGCATGATTTAAGATACAACGAAAAGACACTACGTATTCAAAAGAAAACCAATAGCACCTTATGGTTGAGAACAGACCAAAGAGTTTGAAAAAACAAGAATATTTTTTTCATCCGTATTTTAAAATGCTACCCATTTTACCCTGGCACATAATGACAAATGGAATGTACCTGTGATTTTACAACTTAAGGGACAAATAGTGCATTCTTAGCTTCACAATAATCTCAACTCAAGGTCTGGTTGAGTTTTCAGAATGCTTCCCTGCTTATAAGAGTAACGAATAGAAATAGCATGAACAGTAAAAACGGACAGCGCCAGAGCAAATCTGCGCACATCACCAAAAGTGGGAAGGGTTGAAGTTCATCGACCAGAGACCAGAAGATCCCTGAAAGAAGGTCAAGGAGGCAGTTCACATGTCTGATGCCAGCTGTTCATGGAAGCTGTAAGCCTGAAAAAACCTGCAAGCTCACCTTGGCTTATGATTACTTTTCTTTTTTCATGTAACACAGTATTTAGAATAGAATAGAATAATCCTTTAATTGTCCCACAAGGGGAAATTTGGTTGTAACAGCAGCCAGAAAGACACATATACAAACAAACAGTACACAGGAAACAGAACAGAAACATACACAATTTTTCTTACATATTTACATTAAGGACGATGGTTACTATAAACAGAGTACTGTAATAAACAGAGTACTGTTTCATGAAAGGGTTACATGAACTGAATTGTATTTCTCTTATATTATGATTACTATATGTATGCTAGTGATATTAAGCGCAGTGCTCATTGGCATACTTTGTTCAATCGTGCAAGAAAAAGCAGGATGGAAACTGATTAAAACAGCTTTCACTTTTTGCCACACTTCGTTTGCTTCAAAACAACACTTTCTCATTCCTATTTCACATGCGACTGGACTGACTTGTCATAAACTATACAAGCAAGAATGCAGGCATAGTCAGGTCCACTGATCAGACGGATGACAGAATGCATAGGATGTTTCAGAGTGTGTATCCTGGTAGTGTTACAAACATGGTTAAGCTTGTAACAAGAGAAGCAGTCCACGCACACACATTCACTTAAAAGCTAATTTGTTTATTTAAACAAATAAACATGAGATTAGGTGTGGAGATCTGGCTAGTGGTCAGTTCTGTCAAACTGGAAGTATGTCCAAAAACTAAGCATAAGGAAAGAAAGAGTGACCTGGGACATCAGGCATTTCATAGGTTTGGCCATTCCGACCTTTTACATGCAGCCAACTGCCCACTCCAGCTCCTGTAAAGGGAAACAGGTCTTCAAGTATTTTGTTTTTGTAAAACAGTAAAGTAAAATAAAAATGAATAAATTATAAATGATTTTTGTTGTATGAAATCACCTGTTATAATTTATCTTTCACACCTCGCACTAACAAAATTTTTGGATATATGCTAGTTAGGTTCTTATGTAATCTGTCATACCCTTCGTAATGAATGGCTACCTGACACTGATGACTTCCATTGAAACCATTTTTGAAGTTTTGGTGAACAGTAGATGAGTCAGGGCCAGAGGCATCGCTCAGGTTTTCTCTGCTTTTTAAGGACTTAAAATTCAGATACTGTTCATCATTTTTTGGTCTGATTCTTCTTCTTTTGTCCTCCACTTGACAAGTTTCCTCAAATTTAAGGACACACTGCACACCATGCAGAGATATGCAACATGTTTGGCAAATGGCTCAATTCCTTGTCAGGTTGGCGGGATGAGGGCTGGAGCTTACCTCAGCTACCATAGGGCGACAGGCAGGGGACACCCTCAACAGGTCACCTGTCAACAACAACATCATTCTGCTCCTGCTACTGTACAAGGACCAGGCTGAAAATGAGTGAAAAAGTAACCAATGTTCACAGAAAAATTTCCAGACAACTGCTAGTCCGGAGAACATTGACAACTAAGTCTGGCCCCATGGAAGCAAAATGTAAAGAAATGATGAGTGGCTCAAAACCTTTGCACAGTATTATGCATAAATTCATGTTTTAAGAATGTGTTTTCAGAAAAAACATCCTTTAATATATTTTCAATCAGTTTCTTTATAAAATGAATCAATGTTGTGTGTCACTTTGTTTAACATGAAAACACTTGCTCATTGTGATTATGCGACAGTTATTACCCAAAAGTTTCCCAAAGAGCTACAAAACTCTTTTGTTGTAGTTGTGGTTCTTCTATGTTTAGTTATCAACTTCAACATCTTTGTGTTGGTTAACTTTTGCAGCCCTTATTTTATTTTTCTGGTGCTTCTGCCAGCAGTGCTAAGGACTACATGACAGATAAGCAAAGTTAGCTGGTGATCATTAAACGTGTCCAGCAGGAAAAATCTTTAGCAGTGAAGTTTCATTATTGACTGAATCACCATTGTCACTGAACGGATCACTAGTTTGGCATTTAGCACTTGTTAAGCACTAGTTAGCAGTTCCACTCGCTCGTGAGGTGGGGACAACAGAGCTGTCACATCAGCTGTGATTCAGTCTTAATGTGTTCGCTCTATTTCAAAAAGGCTGCTGGGCTATTAACCTCAGATAACCATTTATTTTTTTGTTTAATGGGAACAACTATGTTTCACATAGCACAACATTAAAAGCCTAATTTGCAATTAGTGTAATGCTGATATGAGCTGTTTTTTTCCAGCTTGAGCTAGAAACACACTGAACATAAAACTAAACTAATGGTACTTAATCAACACTGGTAAGAACTTATAGAGCTGCGTAGGAACAGTGACATGGTCACCTACCGTAGAAATGTGGTGTGTTTCATCAGCAATAAGCACTTAAAGTTTTGGTAAAAAGAAGGTTCACCTTTCTTCAGTTCTATCGTTTTATGTTTTAGGTAATGAAAATAATCTGGTTCTTAGCAGGTCTTAAATGAGGTAAAGAGAACCTAGGGTGAACAACAACACATGGCATATTACATAGTGTCATTATACACAAGGTAGCCCTTACTTCAAGTACATTGAAGTAATGGTCTCAAGTCAGTGAAGTAATGCTTTCCTGTATCAGTCTCTCCTATTGCTGTGGACGAATTTTGGCTTTTCTTTAAAATTGCTTTTTTAGCTGATCGAGATTTGCCAGCATTTTGGAGCATCTTAGCACAGGCAGAGAAGAGGCTTTGTCACGGCCATTCTTCCAAGCAAGCCAGACTTGTTCAGTTTCTTCTATTTGTACTGTCATGAACTTTAACATTTTACATTCTAACTGAGCCTTTCAGAGTCTGATATGCAGCTCCTTGGATTTTTGCAGTTTCTCTGAGCATTGTACAGTTTAACCTTGGGATCAGTTTTCTGGGATGTCCACTCCTGGAAAGATTGGCAACCTTTTGAATGTTTTCCACTTGTGACTAATCTTTCCTGCTCTGGAATGATGGACTTTAAATTGTTTGAAAATGGCCTCATAGCCCCTCCAAGACAGATAAGCAGCAGCAAATGCTTCTTTAAGGTTGCCGGTGTCTTTCTGTCTTGTCATCGTGTTCTCACACACCTGAATTAGAAAGACCAGCAAACTGCCAAAACGTTTTTACTTGCTGATTAATCAAGTTGATTTTATTAGGAGCACCTGGCTGTTACTTTCCCTTTTTATCCCTATGAAAACAGTGAGAAGCAATGTGTGAAAATCTACATACACCCTGTTTTTTGGCAATGTTTATGAAACAGTGTAACATGTCAAGTGTTATGTTTTATCTCTGGTCGTTGTTGTCAACCTAAGTGAAAGACTTCTTAAGCATCTGATTAATTTGTATGTCGTTATGCAAAAAACTTTAAAACTTAAAGAGGGTGTACTTTCTTTTTTCCATGACTGTAGCTTATTGAAAGTAAACAAACTACAGTACATAATAAGTGGCCGCTGGAGCAAAGTTTGAACAGAACCATCAGGAATGTGATTTGCGACTCTGAACATTTAACAGCTAAACACCAAAATTTTAGAAACTCCCCTCCCAAAAGAGTAAATGGAATCAGTGATAGTTTTGCATTAATCAGGCAGACATAACAATTCAAATGAGTGCCAGTGCTGCTTCAACATAATAAATGTTTCTTCAGGTGTAAAATTGTTTCCAAATGATTTCAGTAAAAACTAATTTGCAACATTTTCTTAGATTATTCACAGTGTGCTTTTTTTAGTTTAACAGAGAGAGGCGGGAAAAAAAAAGAAATCACACTCCGAGTTTGCTGTTTATTTTCATACTACTCTGTGCTCTAGCCACTGAAGTGTTGTCAAAGTCATATAGCTGTCTCAGCGACCAGTAGATCCACCTGCAGAGAATGTGAGATTGTCTGCTGTCTCCCTGCAGAAATACAGAATGCATTTGTCAGTGCTTGTGCCAGCAGAACGCTTGTATCTCGAATCGCCCCCATCAGAATCATCTAGTGCAGATAGTCACTCTGGTGCTTTCTGCGCTGCTGAAATAACACACTCCGACTCCATTCAGCTGTGATTGGAAATAACAATCATAATTACCACAGCGTAATCATATCCCTTAGCAATGACTGTCACCAGAGAAATACCATTACTCTAATGTCATAACAAATCAGCTGGTTTCAAGAACAGGAGCCAGAAAAAGAAGAGGGTGGGAAGGGTTGGACTCTATAATTGGAAAGGTTGACTATCGTGTATCATGTAATTTTATTCTGGAAAAAAAATGCTGTGTCACAATTTCTTTGCTTGGATCTGAATATATTTAGTTTGATCCTTTGGTTTTTGTCTCTAAGGGTTCCCCATAATTGAATCATCCATTCACTCTTTTACCCACAAACCATTCACTACTTCTTTGTTAGACTGAAAAAAATTTACAGGGATAAAATTGGGGAAAAGTGTGTTGGTGGATGCTGCCACTCACTCTCTCTCCCTTTGTGGTAGGATTCTTCATCTCCCTTGTGGCGGCCCATTTGTCCTGGAGTAATTCATTACCTGTTCAGTCAGTAGTGACAACACTTCAATTCCATCTGGCTCTACAGTCTCCTGGGGCCCCACTAGCCCCAGAATAATAAGGACAGCCACCAGGAAACATATTTGCTCACCTATTACCTCAATAACTATGTAATGATTGATTCCTTGTTGGATTATCCATGTGTCATAGCACAGCCAAGAGCCCCTCAAATGAGAGAATCACTACTCACTCCACCTGTCTTCATTCCAAATCACAGATGATAAACCAAGCATACGCAAAGGAATATGTGGCAGCCAGTGTCAGTTTTTCACAAAGCAAAGTATCATATGTCAGTCAAGATGTCCCAGCTGTGTTTTGGAGTCTTGAACGCAATGCAGAATTGATTCTGTGGCAAAATTCTGGACTATGAAAAATGTGTTTCTGTCGATGAAAAAAAATAAAATAAATTTCACTGCCAATGAGAAAACTGGTCAGTGTTTTCAAGGGGGTTAA
The DNA here is from genome assembly GCF_057382095.1 of Aulonocara sp. 'chitande type north' Nkhata Bay. Classification (NCBI taxonomy): domain Eukaryota; kingdom Metazoa; phylum Chordata; class Actinopteri; order Cichliformes; family Cichlidae; genus Aulonocara; species Aulonocara sp. 'chitande type north' Nkhata Bay. Next base: position 33,435,757 of record NC_141357.1, read on the forward strand.
AAAAAACGACCAACAATCCACAAACATACAACGCACAAAAAATTGCTGCTTTGAATCTGCTTCCCTCAACATAAAAAACTGTTTTCCCTCCTCCAAACGTGGTCAGTTCAATTCTGCTGGAGCCGCATGTGATTTCTACACCAAATTGCATGGATTACTTCAAAAGAAGAAAATATCGAAGTCATAATGTTTCTATTATGTAAGAGCAATAATAGTAGCACAGCAGCACGATCCAAGGACACAGTGATATTTAATAGGGGTAGAGCACTGTCATAACCCAATTGACGGGGCCACCTCAGGAGCTGTGTTGCAACCACCCACTGCAGACTGCACCCTCCCAGGGTATCACTTCAGAGGCCAGCAGCCTGACAGCTGGACACACGTTGTCGTCCTTTCCCTGCAGGAAGCTCAGGAAAGGCTTTCTGTACCCTAGAGCTACACTTTGAATTCACCCTTGATCACAGTAATATTCCCTTACCCGACCGGAAAACATAAAGTGTAAGGCATGACGCTTCCTATGGTGCCAATCACACAATATTTTGGGCGTGTAACTGGCTCTTTCATCTCAAGTGATTTGCAGTGGACTCAACAGTGGAATAAGCTCCTAATCACCATTATAAAAATAATTATCTTGCAATATGAAGGTGCGCAACCATCAGAAAGTCACTCAACCAGAAAATGAGATACATTTTTGGAGTTAATTGTTCTCCAGTTTATAAAGCTCTTTGTGCTGACATCACGGTTTATCTGTGGTTTACAAGTCATCATTAGTATTTGAATTTGCACTCCCTCCACCCTGTCTCTTTCACACACCAACAACACACACACACACACACACAGAAACTCACAGAGCACATTTCTCAGTCTTTTGCTCTTAGGATCATGCGTCTGGGATCTGTTCCAGCTCGGCTAAAATTGATTAATAGTGGCTTTAATTCCACAGAATGCTGACTGCAGACTCTGCAACTGTGTGTCTTGAAACATGCTCCTTCCAGTCTCATCATCTAGATGTGTGTTTTGGAGAACTTAATGAATAAGTCATTAGGAGGTGACTATGATTGATGTTTTAGAAACAAACAAGCTACCATCGGCTGCTGCAGGAATCAGTGTGGAGGCTCGACTGCAAATTGCAGGTAAACCAACTGCGGAGGGCGCATCCATTTCACCATATGTTCACTGACTTCCTGATGACAAAGTGTTCATATGCGGTTTGTTATTTAAACATGGTTGTCTTTCGTGCAACTTTGGGATTATGCATTGGATGTGGCAGTTCAGTAAATTCTCCCTTCACAGAACGTTAATCTTTATCTGTGATTTTTAAAAAAATCAGTTTCTAATACTTAGACTTGGCAGAAGCTAATTAGAATAAAAAAAACCCCAAAATTAAACATCAATCTCTGTAACAAAAATGCTTTATAAAATATACTAATTCAGCAGAAAGAGGAAGAATTGTATAACTGGTTAGCCACAGGAAGAAGGACCCCCTGTGATGTTCAGTGGAGCATTAGTTTTAGAGCTCTAACAGCCGACTTTCACAGAAGTACCTCCAAGTATTTCAGTACTTTCACTGGTCAGGCATAACTGCTATCACCAATTAATATGAAAGGCAGCAGGTTGTCCTGCTCACTCAGCTGGCTACAGAGCATACAGCAGGGTTCCCCTCTGTGGAGTAATTGTGTAGGAATCTCCACTGATCAGCCAACAGAAGCTCAAACTGATGTCTCAACAGTCGAGACAACAGAAGCATGAACTGTAATAAGGTGAAACAATAATGAGATGTCTCCATCAGAGTTTTACTCTGATACTTTTTCTCAGTTACCAGTTTGAGCTTCTGCTGTGTTTTGACAGCCTATGAAATTCATGTAATGGGAGGCTTAAATCATCAGCTGAAACATTTACTAATGAAATTCTTTCAGTAGTTTGCAGCTCTTCGGGTCAGGCTGGTAAGGGGAACATGCATACTTTATCGTCTCAGCCTCAGTTTAAGATCTAGGTTCGGATCAGGTTTTGCCTGTAGCTCCTGAACGTTATACTATCAAACAAAGCAAAAATGCAGAAGAGGAAAGCTGAACAGTGGGAGGACACAAATCTTTTGACAGCATATTTGTGCACGTATGAAAACAAATTTTATATTCGGCATCACTCTGCATGATTTGCTATTGCATTTGTCTATTCAAAAGACACTTTGGTGATTTGAAATACCCACTAGACTGTAGGGGATGTAAAAACCTTCTAGAACCATGTCTTATAGTAACGCCAACTCAACATTTTGCCCTCCCCAGGCTATAATACAGCAGCGAAAAGGTAATAAGCTGCTCTAAAGACAAGAATTCATGCAGAGACAAGCTGTTGAAATGGCTCTAAGTTGCATTACCACCCGACCCTTCAGCAAAACAATTTCAAATGAATAACTGCTGTGTAAAACATACCCTCATATAATTTGGCCCAGCCTTTTTAAAGTGCCATAGAAATAGAATGCAGAAATCTTGGAGAGTGCACTGCAGCCATTACAGATGATTATGTTTAACCCGGGTGATGTAGGCGAAGCCTAATGATATTAAAAGTTGCAAGTTGAAATACCCAAACAAATTTGTGCAACACAAACCACTACTGTGTCCTTTACAATGACTCTCTTGAGGCCTGAATACTAATCTCAGCACAGACTGTGGCTGCACTGGGCAGCTTCCAGATGTAACTGTGTGTGAAACTGGCCGAGTGTGAAATAAGAATTGCAGGAAATGTGCTTGCATGTTCTGAATGAATAAATCTTTTTTTTAACAAAATAAAAATAACATTTATGATTGCCTGATTTTCGCTGTTCACATGTACGTGTCATATATTATTACTCTATGACACTGAAGTTTTGACAGCTAAAGAACCAGAACCATGGATATTATAATTCAGTTGAATTTTGTCTTGAAAATTTTGCTGTAAAGCAGTTCCTGTTACAACAACTGCACCCCTGTTTGAAACAATTTGGTATTACCCACAGTTTGTGCAGAAAAATGAATGAATAAGATTTCCAGCTGGCTTTTAGACAAATACGAATAGTAATAAATGTCCCAGTGGCCAGATTTGTCAACATCCTAGTGGCCCTAGGCTGGCACATGCAGCACTTTCTAATTGGCCTCAGCCGGGCCCAATTAAGCCATTTTATCAAGGCTAGTCTACCACATGCTACATGCTCTACCATGAACATGAACAATAAAATGCGTTTCTGATTTCATTGCTGATTTAAAATGATACCTGTGCTTTCTCTGACATTTATTATCCAAACATCCAAAAGTTATAAATTATTATAAAAATTCTGATGCTGTGGTAGTTCCAGTGTTGTCAAAAAACATGCATACACCCCTATTTCTTAAACTGATACAGAGATGGGATTTTCTGACAATGTACTGCAGTGAACTACACAATATTGGCAAGCAGGCAGCAGTCTCTATGGGTGGAACAGGTGCTGAGACAGAAAGATGGGTACCAGGAGTGCTGGAAAAGAAAAATGCTTCAGTGCCTGTTTGGGAGAACGTTAAGTTATAAAGGACAAAAGGTGAGACAAAAAACTGCCAATTACTTTTTCTTGACATAACTTCTTTTAGCTATGCCATCACATCATCTCCATTCAGCCCACTGATGTGCTTGCTGCAGTTACAAGTGTCATCTGACTGTCGAGCAACAGTCACAAGTCACTTTGTTTTACACCTGTCCAATGGATTGTTAACACATATATAATATGTTAATAATAATATGACAGTAATGTATTTTCGCATGCTAGACATGGTTAAGATGATTGGTTAATTGGGAAGAACTTTGAACATTGCCACACAAGATGCTTTATAGAATTATACACTGCGATTTTCCTGCACAACCATCTTTCGGGTTTACAGAGATGAAGAGGAAATGTCTGGATGTGCAGCTGACAAATCTGCAGCAACTGCATGATGGCATCATATCAATATGGGCCTAAATCTCTGAGGAATGTTTTCAACACCTTGCTGAATTAATGGAAAAAGAAATAAAAAAGTTCCGAAGGCAAAAGGGGATCCAGTATGAGCACGGTGTACCTGATAATGTGCCCAGTCAGTGTATATACAATAAAATATTTACATACATACTCAATGATCGTATAGATCAGATCCATTGGTTAATGTAGCACTATCCACATGTTGTAATGGAGCTTGTGTGGCATAGAAAGAAAAGCACAATAAACCACTACACTTTTAGCTAAACTTTTTCTGTGTTTTGCTAATGAAACACGAGATATACACACACAGAGATTTATTTCCCACTTGCAGTGTAAAGACAAACTATCATATTGTAGGCTGTACCAGTGGGAGGGCATGTAGTAGTGTAAATGACCCAGATTATTTGTTTATTTGATATTTTTCAAATAGTTAAATCCCTGAACGAATTATACCTTATAATATAGATTAAACTCTTATTTTGAAATTCGGAACGGGCAACTTCCGGGAAGGAAGATCGTACCGCAACTGCTTGCCACAGAAAGGATTAATGAGAAGGTTATCGTTTTCCATCCATCTTAAAATTAGCATCTAGCTGGAAGGCAAACAGGTATGTTTGTGTGTTGTATTTGTTGTTTACATTTCGGACAATTTGTAAATGTATTACTTGATTGTTAATAAGTTTATGAGCGATCTAGCAGGCTGATGCTAGCACCTCCTGTGCCTTTTCTGTGAATTGATTAGCATAACAGAAACGTGGTTATATCAAGTGAATGTTTATTTGTTTTATGTTATGATTACAGCTCTTACGATGTGTCTATGGCAATTTGTGAATAAATGGGTTGGAATACCCCACCATGGTCCATCCGTAATGATCATTGAGTGCATCGTCTGAATAAAGTCCGGCTGGAATGCTACAGTAAGAGCTGATCCCCCGCATCATCCTGCTGCCATCCTGCACCACAGAACCACGAGGACGAGTCACGGAGCTGTGTTGCTATTCGTCTGGGATTGACAAGACATTTCACGGAGCAACTCAGTGCCATTCTATGGGTCTTCTAGACAGAGACTTTATAATCATCATGCAGCTGGCTTAATGGTTTGATGTGACGGTCAGAAAAGGTATGGAACATTTCATTCTAATCGACAAGGAAAGGACATTCATTCTCATCAGTGGTGGTTAAAGGGAGAGAGAAGGTCGTCAACTACTGTGGACATCTGCTGCATTAAGACACAACGGACATGAAGTAATAACAAGTGAAGTAATTTTGTTTATTGGTATTTACCACCACTACTGTATATTTATCATTCTTTCTACTGACCAAAAAGGGGGTGAAAGAGGGGCATTTAGTTCAATTTGTAACTGTACAATAGTAATGGTGTATTGATCTGTGTTTAGCATAAGAGGTTTACTTTACCACATCAGTTTGCAACAGCTAGCAGGTTGCATTTATTATTTTATACATTTCTTCTCAATGTTGTGTTGGTTATCTGCTTCTATTTCAACTTGGTTTAAAGTGCAGAGATTCTCCTCCCATCTGTTAATGCAGCCTTTAAGTTATAGTAACCACAAGCAGCTCATTAACTAAAGCCTGCAAATTAGATAAGTAAATAACATAAACATGAAGGAAATGGAGACTCCCTCCTCACAAACAGAACTAGAGCATCAGATAGTCGACCTGCAGAATAAAATCAAAGGGCTTAAGGCGTCTCTTGAAGACACATCAGAAACTACGGAAATAGAACTTTTGGAGAAGGAAATTCAACGCAGAGAAGAAACGTTGAACAACTTACAAGGTGAGCTTAAGGAAGGCCTCCGACGTTCCACTCGAACAAAAATCCCAACTCCAAAGGCGCTCGAAATGCAGCAGGAGGAAGCAAGAAAAAGGGAAAGAAAGTTCATCTCAACGTACGAAAGATGGAAGATTCGAGCCCGAGAGTCAAGAGAGCAGCTCAAGTCAGACATTAGTAAAGGCGAGCTGGCATCTTTGATGGATTCTTTGGAGAAAGAGAAAGAAACTGTGTTAAACACTTACCTTGAAATACGAAGTCACATTACACCTTCTCCAGAATTAAGACGTCACGTTGACAGTTGTGAGGCAGTTACAGCCGAAATTATGAAAGTTACCTACGAGAGAATGTCAGATCTCGATGGTGATTATGATGCAGAACAAGTACATTGCCGTCTCAGGGAGCTGCTTAAGAACAGCTACGCACGCTCCATCTATGGATCCACTGCATCTAGAGTGACAAAGTCAATCCGTAGTCACAAAAGCACTACTCTAACACTCAAACAGGCGGATGCAGCAGCAGAGCTAGCTGCTAAGGAAGTCGAATTTGAAGGGTTGCTGGAAGAAGAGAGACAAATGGAGAAGATAGAGGAACAGCACAGAAAAATGGAAGTAGAAAAACGCAGACTTGAACGCCTTCAAGCAGAAAAGAATTTGAGGGCTGCTTGGGCCAAACTGCAAGTCTACAGCCAGGTAGCCTCGCAGGAAGGCAGTCTCCATTCCTCTAATAGTTCAGTGGGAAATCATCATGTTCCCCCTGCTATCAACCCTCCAACTCCCACCGTCACAGCATCGCCACCCGACCTAAACGTGTCATCCCTTGCCCAAGCCCTACAAGACAGTATGGCTCTAAATAGACTTCCAGTTCCAGAGCCGTCTGTATTTAGTGGGGACCCCATTCAGTTCATTGAGTGGAAAACTTCATTCATGTCACTTATTGACAAAAAGGCCATCTCCCCAGCAGACAAACTTTATTACTTGAGGAAGTATGTAGGCGGCCCAGCTCGTAAAACATTAGAAGGAACTTTCTATAGGAATGACAGCGACGCTTATAAGGATGCGTGGAACAAACTGGATAACAGATATGGCCAAACCTTTATTATACAGAAAGCCTTCAGAGATAAGCTCACAGATTGGCCAAAGATCCAACCAAGAGATGCAGAAGGATTAAGAGACTTCTCAGATTTCTTAAACGCTTGCCAAGATGCAATGACACATGTGAAGAGCCTCGAAATACTGAACGACTGTGAAGAGAATAAGAAGCTAATCCTTAAACTACCAGAGTGGATAGCATCTCACTGGAACAGGAAGGTTACTGAAGCCTTAAAGGGCAATAAGGAATTCCCCAGTTTTAAGGACTTCGCCACATTTATGGCGACAGAGGCAGAGATTGCTTGCAATCCAATCACCTCAGCTTATTCCCTCCGCAGCTCTGAGTCGAGCACTGCAAAACAAGGCAGCAGAGACCCTAAGAGGAACAAGGCAAGCGTTCTAAACACACAGACTGAGGCTGACACCGAGAGGCTCAAGCCAGTTAAAGGAAAGGAAAGGTCTCCTTGTGCCTTCTGTCAAAATAATCAACACAGACTACATGGATGTCCCAAGTTTATTGCTAAAACTCTGGAGGAGCGTCGAGATTTTGTCAGAGAACATAAGCTCTGCTATGGCTGCACCAAACCTGGACATAGTGCAAAAGACTGTCGACATTGACACTCATGCAACACGTGCAAGGGTAAACATCCCACTTGTTTACACGATGACAACTATTTAAAGAAGGAAAGAGTTCTGCCACAGGAAACCACTATCCTGAGCAATGCCGGCCAAACGGAGGCTGCTGCAACTTCAATGTCAGTGATTACTGGACAGCCAACTAACACATCAATGATTGTGCCTGTGTGGGTGTCAAAAAAGGATACAGGAACTGAGAAACTGGTTTACGCCTTGCTGGACACGCAAAGCGACACGACGTTTGTTGACCAGGAACTGAGTGATGTATTAAAGGCAGATTCCTGTCCAGTTAAGCTGAAGTTAACTACGATGATTGGACGCGACGTGATCGTAAAGAGACGTAAAGAGTCTCAGGGCTTTGTGTTCGGGGTTATCGCTCTTCCCTCCTCATCGACCTTCCTCCTGCTTATACCAAGGATTGCATACCAGTAAACAGAGCCCATATCCCAACATGCGAGACAGCTAAAAGGTGGAATCATCTCTCCAAGGTCATAGAAGAGATTCCACCTCTACAGGACTGTGAGGTTGGTTTATTGATAGGCTATAACTGCGCACGAGCAATGGCACCAAGAGACGTCATAACGGGAGGAGACGATGAGCCTTATGCAATTCGTACCGACTTAGGATGGAGCATAGTTGGTGGTACGTCGACATGCCCCGACACCTCAAGTACGGCGGGACAGTGCTTCCGAGTTGCAGTCAGGGAGCTCCCACCAGTCACTCCGGCAGATGCCATTCGCATTCTAGAGTCTGACTTTAAGGATGCTAAGGAAGACGGCAAACCAGTGTCTCAGGAGGACATCCTGTTCCTGGACAAACTCAAGAACCACATCGAAAAGAACAGTCTAGGTCACTACGAGATGCCGTTGCCCTTTAAGGAGAGACCTACCTTACCTGACAACAAACAGCTTGCAGTCATACGTCTGAGCCATCTAAAGAGGAAGCTGTTAAAGGATGAAGGGTACAAAGAACAGTATATCAAGTTCATGGAGGAGGTCATAGAAAGGGGTGATGCAGAGGAAGTCCACGATGATGGGAAAGAGGGCGAAAAATGGTACATACCTCATCACGGTGTATTCCACGACAAGAAGCCAGGCAAACTGCGCGTGGTGTTCGACTGCTCTGCCAAGTACCAGGGAACCAGTTTGAATGATCATCTGCTCACTGGTCCTGACCTGATGAACAATCTCAACGGTGTACTTCTTCGCTTCCGGTTGCACTCCACTGCATTGATGTGCGACATAGAGAAAATGTTTCACCAATTTCATGTGAAGAAGTCAGACCAGGATTACCTGCGCTTCCTTTGGTGGAAGAAAGGAGATCTCGGTGCACAGCCCCAAGAATACCGTATGAGGGTGCATATCTTTGGCGCAGCCTCATCGCCTGGCTGCATTAAAGACCTCAACCTTGCCTTTGATAACTTACCTTCAGAGAGAGCGTTGGGTATCCAATGGCACGTCGAATCAGACTGCCTGAAGATCATCACCAACCTTAAGGAACAGCCTGCAACACGTCGAGGCATATTGTCCATTGTTGCATCCCTGTACGATCCCTTGGGTCTCATAGCCCCCTTTTTGCTCATTGGAAAGGAAGTGCTGCAGCAGATGTGCTGCCATGGAACAGGTTGGGACGACCCTCTAACCAACGAACTTCGTCCACGGTGGGAGAAATGGAAAAACGACCTCAACAACTTGGAGAGGATAAATATACCCCGAAGTTATGCCCCGGCAGATTTCGGAAGGGTTATTAAACGTGAGTTACATCACTTCTCCGACGCAAGCACTACTGGCTATGGACAGTGTTCATATCTGAGGCTTAGCAATGAAGAAGGAGACATCCACTGTGCTTTAGTCATGGCCAAATCTCGCGTCGCCCCAACAAAGGTCACCACGATCCCAAGATTAGAGTTGACGGCTGCAGTCATCTCTGTGAAAACCAGCAATGTTTTGAAGGAAGAACTTGGATATGCGGACATTGAAGAGCATTTTTGGACCGATTCCAAGGTTGTACTAGAGTACATCAATAATGAGGCTCGACGTTTTCATACATTCGTAGCCAACCGTATCCAGAAGATACATCTCTACACGAATCAAAGGCAATGGAGATACGTCCCTACTGACCAGAATCCTGCGGATCGTGCTTCTAGAGGTTGTTTTGTCCATGAGCTAATATCATCGGACTGGTTTACCGGCCCTGCATTTCTATGGGAAAAGGGAGTTGACCTCTCAGAAGAGGTGGCTCCGGAACTGTCAGTCGGAGATCCAGAAGTTAAGGAAACACGGACTCTAAACACGGAAACTGTAGAACAAGATTCTCTTACTTATCGGCTGGCAAAGTTCTCATCCTGGACTCGCGCCATCTGTGCAGTGGCTCGCATTCTTCGAAGGATCAACAAGGATAAGTCAATCGGCCTCTCTACAGTGCAGGAAAGAGAAGAAGCCGAGCGCCTCATCATCAAAGATCTGCAGAGACAAACATATTCGGAGGAAGTGCGGCTACTGAAGAAAGGTTGTCAGCTGCCACCTCATAACAAGCTACATCACCTCAACCCCTTCTTAGACAACAATGGTGTGATTAAGGTGGGAGGTCGACTCCGTGATTCAAACCTTCCTCTCTCAGTTAAACACCCTAACATCATTCCAAAGGAACATCATGTTACAAGGATGATCATAGCATACTGTCATGAAGAAGTCAAACATCAAGGCAAGGGGATGATTCTCAGTGCAATTAGGACAAGAGGTTACTGGATACCAGGAATTGGCAGGACGGTTGCATCCTATCTTCGCCGATGTGTAGTTTGTCGGAAGCTTCGGAGACGGACAGAAGAACAGAAAATGGCCGATCTCCCTCCAGAGCGAGTAAATCCATCTCCACCCTTTACCTACTGTGGAATGGATTGCTTTGGACCCTTCTATAGCAAGCAAGGACGTAGTGTGCGAAAACGATATGGTCTCCTTTTCACCTGCTTCTCCTCCAGAGCCATCCATATTGAAATGCTGGAGGATCTATCTACAGACTCATTCATAATTGGACTGCGCTGCTTCATTGCTATGCGTGGAGCCGTGCGCCAGATCAAATCTGACCAAGGCAGTAACTTCCTAGGAGCCAAGAATGAACTGCAGGAAGCCCTCACGGAATTAGATGGTGATAAACTGACGAACTTCCTTTCTAAGAAGCAGTGTGACTTCATCCTAAATGCTCCTGGATCAAGTCATGTTGGTGGAGTGTGGGAGCGTCAAATTAGAACAGTCAGGAGTGTTCTCAACGCGACCCTTGGACTCTCACCTGGAAACCTACCTGATGCTTCCCTCCGAGCATTCTTCTATGAAGCAATGACGATAGTTAATAGTCGTCCTCTCACTATTGAAAACCTACATGATCCCAACAGTCTTGAGCCACTGACACCAAACCACTTACTTACCCTGAAGTCTACCATGGCCCTTCCTCCCCCCGGCAAGTTCATAAGGGAAGATATGTATGCGAGAAAGAGATGGCGCCACGTACAATATTTGGCCGAGCAGTTCTGGAGCCGTTGGCAGAAAGAGTACTTAGCCAACATTGCCTTTAGACAACGCTGGCACACCCCAAAGAGAAACCTGCAGATCGGGGATATAGTCATAATGAAGGATGAAGACTTGCCCAGAAATGAATGGAGGTTGGGAAGAGTCGTAGAGACTACAATGGACAGAGATGGACTGGTTAGGAGAGTGAAGCTCTGTCTAGGTGACAGGAAACTTGGCAAAAATGGTGAACGTCTTACTAAGCGGTCAGTGCTCGAACGGCCAGTTCAAAAACTAGTCTTATTGTTGGAAGGTGACTAGTCCATTCCTTGCATACTATGCTTCTGTTGTTTGGTCATTATTTGTATTATGAAATCATTGTGTTCTTTCTTCCTATGTTTATGGAGTTATGTTTTTGAACACTAATGATTTGGTGGGAGTGTAAATGACCCAGATTATTTGTTTATTTGATATTTTTCAAATAGTTAAATCCCTGAACGAATCATACCTTATAATATAGATTAAACTCTTATTTTGAAATTCGGAACGGGCAACTTCCGGGAAGGAAGATCGTACCGCAACTGCTTGCCACAGAAAGGATTAATGAGAAGGTTATCGTTTTCCATCCATCTTAAAATTAGCATCTAGCTGGAAGGCAAACAGGTATGTTTGTGTGTTGTATTTGTTGTTTACATTTCGGACAATTTGTAAATGTATTACTTGATTGTTAATAAGTTTATGAGCGATCTAGCAGGCTGATGCTAGCACCTCCTGTGCCTTTTCTGTGAATTGATTAGCATAACAGAAACGTGGTTATATCAAGTGAATGTTTATTTGTTTTATGTTATGATTACAGCTCTTACGATGTGTCTATGGCAATTTGTGAATAAATGGGTTGGAATACCCCACCATGGTCCATCCGTAATGATCATTGAGTGCATCGTCTGAATAAAGTCCGGCTGGAATGCTACAAGTAGTGATTAACCTTCTGTACATACAGTAAAGAAAGAGAGGCTGTAAACAGATTGATATCAGCTGGGCATCTGTTAAAAGTAAGGCAGTTTTAAAAACAGTATTGGATCAATTTCATGAGGGTATGACAGTATGAAAAAATAGATACCATCGAAATTGACTTACACTGACTATAAAAGCTTAAATTGACTTACACTAACAATAAAAGCTAACAGAAGCTACAGTTAAAGAAAAACTCTGTCATATTGCATCCTGGTAGCATAGGAGCTAAATAGGAAAAAAAGATAAGATTAATCCTCTAAGTTAGTGCTCTTAGAAATCAGTGAAGTTGGTATTCTTATAGAAGCCCCTCTTCTGAAGCCCCTCAGCCTATTAGCATTGCAAGGCTTTCTCCGCTGATCAGGAAAGCATCAATCATTATGGAAGCTTCCATATTACTACACACACTCTCTAATTACTGTACTTGTCTGAGGAGCAGCTCTGCAGCCCAGTGGACAGCCAGGGTGACTTTCAGGCCTCTGCAGAGAAATGAGAGGAGACCCCCAGCTGCTGAGCTTTAAGCCGCATCAACATCAAAACGTCACTGTATTGATAAATGAAAACAATTTTCTGTGTCTCTGTCTTTATGTGTTTATAAAAGCCTCAAATCAATTTTTGTGAAGCACAGCCACTAAAGCTAAGTAGCTGTTAGCAATATTTCTGTTGTACATGCCCAACATAATAATAAAAAAAAAAGTCAGTGAGTTGCGTCGCAGACATCTGGCACAGCTTAAGGCCTTTCATCGTCACAAGTAAGAACTCATATTCTGAATAGAAATGAGAAATTTTCTAATTTGGAGAGAGATACAAAAGAATCTTATGTCAAGTCACAACAATCAGAAAACGATAAGCACTAAACAGCAGTAACAATGAAACACAAAAACTGTACTGTCACATCAACACATTGCTATTATTATTATTTGATTTTTGTTTACAATTGCGCTTGTAAACAAAAATGAAATGTGAGGCATATCTAAAAAAAAATTTTAATCCTCTTTATGGAGATCAAAGAAGCTTGCAGTAAAGTGAAGGCACTATACTTGGGGTAATTTCAATGTTTCTCACTGTTTGACAGTCCATAACTCAGATAGTTGACTTGACTCAGGTCCTCAGATAATCTAGTGGCTCCCGATCTTTGCTTTCTACCTGTTACCATGTTATTTATTTTTAAGTTTCTTTCGTCTTTGCTTAACAAGCTACCTTTACTCTTCTCCCCCTGCCAGAAAAACCTTCTTTACGGGGCTCAAAGGGAATTATTCACAGTCTCCTCGGGGCTCTGACAAGGTCGTGGGCTTTCTGTCTCCCCTCTCCCTTGGCTCTGTTCTGAACCATAATTGATTAGGTTAAGCAGCAAGAGAGGGAAGGTCACGCCTGCAGCGGGTGATCTGAAGCACGCAACAGCACGCGTGGTCACAGACACATGCTCTCCATCACTCGGAGACAACTAAGACATGGTGAATACGAAGCACACCTTTGAAAATGATTTGTTAACAACAATATCTGTTTAGCTTTAAGATACAGCCCAAACTTTATAAGCTCCAAACCACTGCAAGATTTTCACTTTTAAAAGCGCATATATACATATTCAATATGGCATTAGTATGAATATGGCAAGCAGAATATCCAGTGCACAGGGAAAATCTCAAAGTACTTTCTAACAAGAACTTGTTCCTGGAATGAGCTGGGATGAAAAAGATCCTCTGCTCAATTTGTGCAGCCTGGGTGCCTCTGATTCAGTTTGGCTTCATTAGTTAGAACTGTTCTTGAAGGACATGAAACTTTCCAAACTGACATAGGCAGACATGATGGAGGGTAGTAAAATCTAGGGCTGAACGATATATCGCATTTGCGATAATATCGCGACATGATCAAGTGCAATTTTCTAACCGCAAAGGCTGCGATTATACTGCGATTATATTATACAATTCATGGGCTGCATCCTCCTGAGGCCGCATTTGTAGACCGATTACGTCACAGCGACGCGCCGAAGGCTGTCCAAATTACTACCATATCCCAGAATTCATAGCGCGGCCCAGCCAAACTCCAGTTTCCAGCAATGGCGGCTGCTACTAAGTTTTAAAATTACTCATACTAATCTTTCTGGGTCACAAAATAAACTTTTAACATATTTTCAGGCGAGAAAGTAGTTGTGTAAACATCAAATATCTGCTCGGTTTATCAAGATATCCCATATTTGCAAAAGTGCTTCGACGTTTTCAGAGGCGTCTGCTACCCACCAGCTCGACAGCTAGCCGGGAGCTCGAGGGTTACTGATGCGGCCGAGAACGGCACAACTCCCGGCACATCATTTTCAGATCACCGCGGAGTTTCGCTGCTCGGGTTAAACGTAATATATAAGTCACTTAGACAACCTAAAAATGTTATTGTTGGGCTTTTTTCAGTGTTTTGTTTGTTCGTGAGTAAATCGGTTTGGCTGAGATTAAAGTTATTAGATTAGATAAAATAAAACTTTATTAATCCCCCGGGTGGGTTCCTCCTTGGTTTTCACACAGCTGACTAAACGTCAAACAGAAAACTTATTAAACAGAAGTATGAGACAGTCGAGAATTTACACCAGTGTCTGGTTATATTTTAGATAGCGAGAAGCAGACGGCCGAGTTTATTAAACTCCACCGAGACAGCGGTGACGCTAATCAGAAGGCTAGACCGTCCAATTTCACGCCTTTAAACTTTAAAGGCGTGTTTGTGTGTGTGTTTATACAATTGCTATTATGTTTGCACTTTATGTGTAATGTTACTGACTGCAGAGATCAGTAAGATGTGTGTATTTTTTATTTATTAGTTTTATTTATTTAATATTATTTTTTAATTGAATGACTGTCTAGTAGTTCACAGATGTCGAAAAACTGAGTGTGGTAAAGCCACTGATTTTTTTTATGTATATTTCTGCAATCTGCACATTGTACTGACTTTCATTTTAATGTTTACACCAGGGTTCCTTGTCAGCACTTTATGCTCAGATGTTTGTAAGCTAAAAATAAACTATTGTGTATGTTCAAATATACTGTTGTGATTGAAGAAGTTAAATAAAAATGTCAGTCATCAATTCATGCATCACCTCATGTCATCATAACAGAGGTCTGTCTTCCAGGAAAGAACAGTTTAAAATTAATGTAATATAGTATTGGCCATACTATATGATGTATTGCTTGTCTTTGTTTAATAATACAGAAGACAAATACCTTAAAAAATAATCGCATATCGCATCGCAATCGCAATATTGGGGCAAAAAATCGCAATTAGATTATTTTCCATAATCGTTCAGCCCTAATAAAATCTCTTTCTTGCTTTGAAATCAGTCAGGCAGCACAGCAAATCCAAAACCAGCAGCTGCTGGCCCAGGTTGATACCATTCATAGTAAAATATCAAAAACTGACAATGCTCACAGCATGAGTAAGCAGAGAATAGGATAATTCAGTTTTCACATTCAAAACATATTATTCCTTCTTGGAAAGATGAGTTTCGTGTGTGTATTTTGGCCTCTGATGAGTTCTTGGAAATGTTAGATATTTATGTAGATATTAGGATGCGGTTCAAAAATGAAAACGAAAGCAAAACAAGAAAGCCTCGTGTATTATTGATGGTCATAATGTTCAGGTTTCATCGCCATCCCCATATGGTTAGAAGTCTGAACTCTCTGGTTTCTTTGCCTTACTAAAAGTCAAAGCACATGTTGTGTTACATTGGACATAAATGATCTGTCTTTATGCACATTTGTTTTGACCCATTATTTCTTCTGGCACATCTGCCACATCAGCAAATTGCAAATTGTAAGTAAACAGGAGATGGATATAACCAAACACAAACAGCACATTTTTCTCACTTAGTCCCAGCTGCATGTACCCATGAAAAATATTTCTGAGTTAGCGTTTTGAAAAATCTGGCTTTTGGATTTGTGCCTTCACCCCACAATGACAAGGGTCAGGGAAATTTCCCTTTGTTGTGCTCACAGGATTGAAAAAAACAACAACCCCAAAACATTCAAATTCAGTCTAGGAAAGTAAAATCCAACCATAAACTAGGCTGACTGGGCTATTTGGGTAATTTGATAAAAGCAGCACTTAAAATGTTTTCCGAAGAACAGGATTATTAGATCAGCCGGTAAAAAGAATAATACTGAAGTGATGTGATATTCCATTCAACTGTGAGCATTTAACACCCATTCATCTAAATGCAGTTGCTGTTTTTAATTTTCTCTGACTGAGTAGGGATCGGTTTGACTTAGTCAAGATATATGAAATACAGTGCGAACAGCAGCATGTGAATGAGCAGCAGGACTCTGTTATCCCTATGCAGAGAGCGGCTCGCGAGGCAGGTCAGAGTGATGATGAGTCCATCCCTTGCGAATAAATTGGGGTTGACTTTGTGAGGGCCTTGAAGGAAGGGAAAGGGAATAGAATGAGAATGTGCTGTTGCTATGCTGCAGGATAATATTCATGGAAGATGAGAGGCAATGGTAATGTTAGGTGAGGTAGGCTGCACAACTTCGTGAAGCCCTTGTATGGGTGAAGGACGGATGACCCCAGCCAATGGCATTGCTGTGAAGGAAGATCTTACTCAAACTGAAAGATCAAATTGAGATGACACTCTTGTTTCTGTCAGTGACTGGAGAGAAAAAAATAATACCATACTGTAATGTAGTTTCTGGCTTCATATCATTATGTTGTCTTTTCTAGATTCAAAACAAGATCTTGACAAAGAAAAGAAGTCCAAAAAACCCCCACCACGTAGCCCAGTGTTATAAGATTCCTGGAGAAATCTCCCTCTTTTTTTCCTTGGCAGTACATCACTAAAGGCCATCTTTTTTTTGTTCTCTCAAAAGGGCAAAGCCTCTATTGAATATTCATAAACGGCTCATTTTGTAGACCTCTGTTTTTGAATGCATTAATGACACACAAAATGTTTTTTTAAAAAGAACGCAGCAGTAAAAAGCAATAAGAGTGTATGACTTTCTGAAGGAGGTCATTAAAATTCAAGACAATAATGCATTCAGAAAAATAGCATTCTGAATGTAGCAACAGAGTTGAGCAATTAAATTATTTAGACCTCCCACAGCGAGAAACGGTGCTAATTAGCATTAGACTACTTCAGCATGATGAGATGAGCCAGTATCACACAGGTGCAATTGTCACTTTGTTTTGTTGAATAATGAAGGAGCTGACACTTGTTTCTAGGGCTTGTTAAGACTTGTGCACAGAAGTCAAACTTGCTCTGTGAAAGGCCACATGTGCAAATATCAGCATAATACGCAATACAACAGAAAGAAGCAAAAAAAAAAAATCAAAAAGCTTTGAGTATTTAGTTTATTTTTATATTCAAGAGATAATATCTCAGGCTGTTAGTGGTGTTTTAATATTGTAACGACTTAACAAGGTCAATACTTCAATCAAAAAGGAAGTCAAAAATAACCCAGCCGCTCAGTGTCGCTCCACTTTTCCAAGGCCAGTGGTCTGCTGTGCCGTATGATTGTTCCATGTCTGTAGACATGTTGTCTGATGTCTTTTCTGAAGTACAACCATGGACAGGCCATGCAAGTCCCTTTCTTCAGATCTCAGTGCAAACAGAAAACATACTTCAAATACATACATCTTTAATTTCAATGCACCGATGTTCAGTTTAATTTCACACCTGTAAACAGATATAGTAGTTTCTACTGCATATATCCACAGATGTAGGAGCATACTTGCACATAGTGAGTGCCTTGCAGTCATTGGTTCACACCAAATGGAAATTCTTTCCACATCATGCACTCACAGTGCAGGCAGACCAGGATTTCCCATTTATGAATAAGTGGAAGAGGCTGAGACACATTTTGTACTCGTGGCAAAGTGGCCCACCTTCTTCATAGTGGATCATAGTTTAATTTGACTAAGTAAAAACATGACTAATTATGAGGCTCTCCAATTTCCTGCCGGTTCGAGAATGTGCTGGCCTTTCATTCAGGAGTGGCAAAATGACAAAAATGATACAAGCAACATAAGAGACACGCTGTTAGGCTGCTGAGTGTGAAGACTGTGTCAAAAGTTCATGGCAACAAAATGTTTGATTAAATGCTACAAATTTTACAACTTTGTTGACTTCTAGTCATGCTCGCTCCTCTATGCTGTGTTCATTTTGACTGAATAATCACTCATGCACAACCACCCACAATCAGTGTCAATTAGTGATGATAAAGCAGCATTACGTACGACCCCCCCCCCCCCCCCGAGCTACTATTTCAGACGGAATAACAACATAAAAAAAATAATTCCATCATCTATTAATGTCTGTCAAAGAGAAACGTGACCTCAAACATGTTAGCTGACAAACAGAGAATTCTGTTCATGAATTTGGAATCAAAAGGCTGTTTGATGTGCTGTGACAGGAGGTATTCGTCCGCACATATCTAGCTCTGCCATGTTTCAGAACCCTGCGTGTTGTGAGTAATCCTGTCATGGTTCGTCTCTGTGTGTGTGACAGTGAATCGGTGGAGGAAAAGGGGTTGGGGGGGTTTGCTGGGGGTCTGAGTGGAGCACACTGCTTGTTACCCAGACATGTGGATGAGTGGCTGGCTGAGGAAGAGAAGCTCCCTACAGGGGAGTGATGGCGGCGTGCACACAGACAGCATGATGAATGAGGGAGGAAAGCTGCAGGAGGCCATAAATCAATATCTCTTCTTCTATTCTCTCTTTTAAGGTGGATACTCCCATACACGTCTTCTTGTCCTGTCTTATTTTAAAGATGATGGAGGAACACCCTGAACTAACAGAGTTATATCCCTTAACCCAACCTCTGGGCAACTGTTAGCCATTCTGCCTTTCGCTGCCTAAATAGCTCTTTGTGCAGAATATCACAGCTTTTTCCTAAAAGCAGCCACAACAAATGAAGTCATCATCTGGTCTGGGGTGTTATAGGACTGAGTGCTCTATCAATAAATGCACTGGTCCGACTCAATGAATGATTTATCAAATGCTTTGTAGATCATTTTAGAGCTGTTGTGTCTCCTGGGCCAAGACTTGAGATCATCCATCCCCATTCAGCATTCCTCTTTACAATAGCATATTGCTGAATAAATACACTGTCTGCAACACCTGGGACTGCCATTGTCGAGACAAAAAAAATACACATTTATGTGGAGGGAATCAGAATGAAATGACTGTCTCTGTATGCTAGTATAAAGATGTTTTGCTCCAAGAAAGGTATTTTTCTAGTAGATAAAGGATTGTCTCATCAAAACTGAAAAAACACATGCCACCTGTCTGGAGACTTTTTACTTTCTGCATCCAACATTGTCATGGACAGTTGTCAGAGCACCAACAGACATTGTGCATATATCTCAGTAAGGCCAACATCTTAGACCAAACCAATTATTTTAACAAACTGGGAATGAGAATAAGTTGGTTGTCAAGAGTGGCACAAACAGGTTTAAGGTGCAGTACGTGTGCAGGGATAAGAGCTCAGTCCGGGAGTGCATCCTTTTTGTCTGACCAGCAGTGTAACTCTGAGGCTCTGTGGCATAAGACTGTGTGAAAATTACATTCAAAACTCTCAAACAAATAGATGCAGATTTTGCATTTATTGAAAGCCTCACACTAATTGTGTTTTCAGGCATTCAGAGAGTCAGTGCAATTGATTAAGGAGCACTCAAACACTGGATAAAAGTTGAAATCCAAAAATACAAGTAAACTGATTCAAACTGAATTGAAGAAAAAAGCCCTTTAAGATATATGTCTAAATCCTGATCCCTAACAGACATTGGCCAGGCCAGCCTTATCCACCGAGGAGACATTTGCTTTGGCGCTTCCTCCATTATTGACTTGTCTGTATCAGGACTTCCCATGAGTATTGAGCAAACAGAAGGGGCTGGAGAGAGCTGTCTCCCGTCATCCCCTGGCTCTTTACTCTCCTTGACAGCATCTAAAGGCAAATATTTGACTTGAGATAAGTTTCACATTACCAGGAGATCTAAATTTGTTGGCAGAAATAGTATGACCACCATCTTCTTTGGGGAGCGGAAACTGAGCTGAAGCATCCAAGTGTCACTGGCAAAGTGACCATCACACTTTTATGTGCGATTATGAGATTTTACTGATCACTGTGGTGTATGTTCTCTACTGCTGTGAACACCGCATTAGACAAATTCTGATTAAAAAGATCATTAAAACCCATTTTAGCATGTGAATTACACATAATGTCTCACTCAGTCATTCAAGCAGAACTATTCTTACTAAACCTGCACAACTCTCAGTGGTTAGTCATCTTATTGAGCCTCAAAAGGGACAACGGAAAAAGTTTGAAATGCCACTGAAGCAGAATCACTGAAGCGAGAAGAAAACACACCCAAGGTTCAAAGTGTTAATGAAGCCCAAGGTTGTTTGGGGAAGAGAAGTTTAAGTTCTGACAAGGCTTAATAGCTTATTAATATGAATTTGACATGAAAAATAACTTCCCAAAAAGCCATCGTTGGCGGAATAAACAGGTCCCCAGAACATCAAAAACACGTTGACGGTAAATTGATGATATCAGTTCCAAATTTTAAATACAAAGAAAGCCACATTTAATCCTCCATCCATTCATGTTTGGGAAACAAAGCTTTCAAAATCTCCAAGAAAACACAATTCTCTAACAAATCTGGCTTTTTATTTAGCAGTCTTTGCTATTTGCAGCACAGACTGTTTTTATCTAACATAATAATACAGAGATTAAGCTCAGAAAAAAAAAAGAAAAGCAGAGCAGCGGGGGGTACACTTGTGGTTCACAGCAATCACTATACGTATATGCGCTACTTCCATCTGCCGACCGACATCAAAGAGACCCACTGTAGGGGGCTTCTAGGCTCACGCAATGCAAATCATGCAGTGAAGAATGGTGGAAAGAAGGAGAGATGGGCAGCAGAGAGCACTGAGATAAAAATGCTCTGCATTACAGTGTGCTCATGTGTATTTTAGTCTTTAAGAATATGTATAATTTTGCATGTATTTTTCACAAATGAAGTCACCATATTCTAATGTCTTTCTCTTTGGGTTTTCGGGTGAGATGATTGAGCAAAAGTTGAATATTTGGATTGGCTCAAACAGCCCTGTAAATCTAAAACCACTGGGGACTCGCAGATTATTTTTCAGCATAATAACCTGCAGCTCTGAGGATAAGTCTTCACCTTCACAGGAAGAATACCTCTTCTTTCTCCTCTGAAGAAAACAATCGCTCAGAAGACTGCAAAATTCATCTGACTAATGCTACTTCCCAATTGTCAATCAATTTTATGCACAACAGAACCAAACACTGCTCTAATTGCGTTTGTAGAAGATCTGTTTGGTATTACATTGGCAAACAGTGCTGAACCACCCACTTCACTGAACAAGAAAATAGGGCCTCTGTTATGTTGGCAGGGGAGGATAAATCTGCCATTCCTTGGGAACCATCACACCTCTATTGGACTGAAAATGTTACCACACATGCAAATATCAAAGGAGCATTTTATGACTAATAACTACTTTCAAAGAGCTGTTAGCTGAACAAACAACTGCCACTATTTGGACCGTATGTTCACGGACATGCAAAGTCATTTTTTCTCTGCTACGGTAGAGGAAGGTGAGCCTATTGTGTGGATGCACCAGCAAAATAGAGTCATCAAAGCAAGATTAAAATTTCAAGCCCTGTGCCACAGGATTATATCTTACAACCCCATGGCTCAAACAGGAGGTCAGCAACAAAAGTCAAGACTGAATAAAAGATAATAATTTACCCAATGAAAAGAAAGCGGATATTATTTGCTGTCTCTGTTTATTTTGCTATTTATTTATTTTTTAGCATCATGAAAAATATCACAAGTATCAATAATTTAATTTAATAATTTTAATTTAAGCTTCTTCTCTTCTTTTATCATCTCCACATTATATGGAACTTTGATGTACAAGCATTTAGACACCATAGATATTACCAGCTACTGCTACCTCAATAAATGTAACTTTACATAGAATATGAGGCTAGTCAGGGAGCCTTGAAGGAATTTTCTTTCCTTATGTCCAGGATTAATGAGCTCAAATTTGTAAAACTGTAAGCAACATTTAATCGGTTATTATCTTCTGCTTTTATCTAGATGAAAGTTCTGTGTCTCTTGCTTCTACATTTGTCTGTCATATTTTTTTAAACAAGAAATCTCAAAGAGATGTATAATTTTCTACTGTGGTGTAAGGACCTTTAAGTCATTTTAATAACAAATAAATTTAACTGAGATGTTCTGCTGTTTGATGTGTTAAATACCAGTAGGAAGAAACACCTTGCAAGCCTGTAACATTATACTTTGTGTGGAATGTGGTTAAAAAAATGCATTCATTGTCTTCTGAGGGATATGTTTAATGTTGCAATGGTTGTTTTGCATGGACTCCTAACACATGAACACAGCAGATGAGAGCTGCTTCACTGTGAACAAATGGAAGAATAGTGCCTTTTGTAAATATAATATAAAAAGACTTCTCATTCAGTTAGAAAACATCTTAAGCGAATCACAAAAATAACAAGTGTTAAACAGCGTTGTTTGGTCGAAGCTGGCAAAATGTTCTGAAATTAAAATGTTTTTCACTCATTTGGAAGCCACTGATGTGCTGTAAAATTATGCAATCTGTTAAAACATGAAGTTATGATTGTTAATATGTGCACTTTGGTGAATTTATTAACATTTTGGACTCTCACTGCTAATGTTTAATGGTGCTGCATAAAAGTGGCTCACTGGATCAAAGTGTGTTTAAACTATGCATGCTCTTGAGCGTTAGGTCCTTTTTTTTTTTCAGAAAACAATTAATCACGCTGGACTCCCTCTGTTTCAATATGGCAATTAAGGAAAGTAATGCATGTGTATAAACCAATAATGACCAACATAAACAGCATTAACTTTAATAACGCAAGCTGTTGCATCTATGAAATCGAGGTACCTGTGCTGGTTTCACTCTAGGATTTAGTAGCTGCATTTAGCATTTTATATTTGCTGAAGGAAAAAAATGAAATCAACTTTAAATAAAACCTTGAAGCTTATGAAACTGTCACAGAGATACTTTAAACCCATAGTGCATCTTTGATTATAACGTTGTATTATGTTGCACTGAGTTGATGTTACCTGGCGACAGAAATGTATGTGGACATAAACAGGTTATTGAGAACTCTAGAAACACATAAACATAAGGGGAGCTATTAACAATACAATGTGAAACTTTTTTAGTAGGTAAAACCTTCCAATGAGGTCACATCTATTACTGATGTTTTAAAATGTATTCAATGACAGTTTTAAATAAATAACATTTAAACTAAAGCATTGCATAAAGGATTAGTTGTGAATAGTTGTGCAGATAAATTAACTGTGACCTGTTAATGACACTAGATGACAAGTTGAGGGATTATTAAACATTGTTCTGAAGGGACCATGATAAAACAAATGTCATGGCAACACATTTGGCAGTTTTTTGTTTCAACCAGACTTGTGAAAAAATGTTAAGCAATCTCCAAAGGAATTGATCCAAATCTTTAATCAACAGGCTAAAGTCATAGACACACTGTCGGGGCATTAACAAACCAACGTCAACAACCAGGAGCCAAATATGCCAGAATATGTGGAAAAGACAAAAAATAACTTTTGTAAATAAATACAATACAAAAAAACAAAAGTAATACCATCAGTCTGGCAGTACAAAAAATGCATGTTTAATAGTTTTCCACCATTCACTTTTCAGACCTGGAGGCTATGTCTTTCTCTTATACACACTCTGTGCTCACACTTTTTTTTTTTTTTTATATCGCCATCTCAAGCTGATCATTGGGGGCGGTTGATGAGCTCAAAGACTGGCCTGACAGCAGAGAGCAGGTGGCCTGTGTGGGTGTGAGTTTTGAGAACTATACACACATTGTGTTTTCTTTTCTTAGATGGGGACAAAGCCTAGATTCCATAATGAAAGTCTATCTGACCTCATCATACACTCAACCCAAGTAGAATAACGTGTCCTTTTTTGTCTGTATATTTTATTTGAATTTCTATTTAGAATATGTTTGCACTCAATGCTCACCAAAACCCATGTGAAACCTTTGGCTGAATGTCAAGATTTGAGATGTGATGTGCTCAATAATAACAACTGAATTTCAAATATTCAAAGCCCAACCATGCAAAATTCAGACAATTTTTAATGTTCTTCTTATTTTGTTATTGTATTTTCCATTTAGTCTGCCTGCCTGCCTGCCGACGTAGATATATATATAGATATACATATATACATAGATAGATAGATAGATAGATAGATAGATCAATTATGACTTTGTATGTTTACATTGCATGTTACAATGGAAATTGAAAGTAAAAACAAAGAAAAGCCCTGTTCTAAGGTTCAGAAAAAAAGAGAATTAAAATCCCTCCAAAATGTTTTTTTCATAAAGCCTATGTTTTTGTGAAGAGGCCTATGAATAAATGTATACTAAAACAAGAACTGCATGTGGCTCACTCTGTAATGGGGAAGCCCATTATCTGCAAACTTTAAACTGAGCTTGCCTTTTTTCTCTCCCCTACTGGACGTCAGATTAAAATACCCCTCCGAATCTTCACTCCAGCTATGTCCATTAGTCTACAGTCGACTGCTCACCTCTGACATCTAATTCAGAATTTCAGATATTACTCTGAAAGATGAGTGAAACACATGCTCGTGGCACATCTTAGCTTAAACAGTCATCACTCATGGCAACATCACAGCTTTTCTTTTTAAGTTCAAGGCGATAAATGTAGCTTGAAATTGCTGCCCCCCACCCCAATGGAACAAGTGTTGGAAAATCGCAACCATGAAAGCAGTCACACATGTCATTCACTAATATATGACAACCTTCAAAACTTATTGTTGTTCTTTTTTTTATTGTTTAAGATTGGAACAATTATCCGGACTGCATGTTTATTTAGAGAGCTACTCCTCTGATGTCATACTTGACTCTTTCTTTCACTTTGGTGTTTCTGTGGAGCGCAAATACACTTTACAGACATGGCATTTATAACTCAGGCTGAATCAATAAGTAACCTTTAACAGTGAGATGTTCGTCATAGAGATGTTACAGAGAAGCAGTGATCTCACACCTCCACAAAGTGTTATAGTGATGCATGTCATGAAACAACAAAGGTGAAATGTTTCAACTAAATTTCACGTTCATACATTACTGAGCTGTGCTGTTAGTATACTATTGCTTAATGCTACTTTAAACTATGTATGGTAGCTACACACTTTCCCAGGAAGGGTAACATTATTGATATTTTGAGACCTCTTCATGCTCTGTTTCCTTAAGTGAATTTAACATCACAATAATGAGCAAAAATGGCAACAGATTTATCGACTATGAATGCACACGCGATTGCCTTAAAAGTAGTGGCACATACTTTAATTGGTTTGGTGTAAACACTCAGGTCTAGATGAGCGCCCTTCTTTAAACCCCGCAGGACTTTCAAGAGCACTGGAAGAACATATGCTGCCCACAGCATGTGTAATGACTGCCATCAGAGCCATCAATAACCATTATGTTCACCCAGACATTTATGTTACAGTTACAAGGATGAGGAATGAGGCATTTAAGTCAGAGGGCAACCTTTGCAAACTGGTTTTAAAAAGGTCCTGTTCGGCTTTGTTTTTGATTTTGTTAATGAAATACTAAATGATGGGTAAAGACCAGGAATGATCTTGTCTAATTGTATCAAAATGATAATTTATAAATTAGTAGGGTATGAATTGATAAAAAGACAAACTTGTCATAGCAATAATATTGTCTGAACTAAACAAACCCGCTATCCAACTACAGCTGGATAGCGTAGTGATACGACGACACACCTTTGAAACTTAGATTCCCACCTGGGGGTGGTATCTAGTAAGGGTCCTGGCTAGACCCTCCCATTGCTAAACCAAGCCCTGAGATGGTCTGCAGCCTGTCTGCTCGGACACAAGCATTTCACTGCATGTTGTACTGTGTATGATTGTGTATGTGATGAATAAAATAAAATAAATTAATTTAACATACAGTCTAAGAAACAGAAGAGCCTCAAGGAACTTTTTGGGATTTCTTGGCATTGCCACTGAGTTTAATAGGTTCCTTACCTTTTCATCTAAAAATAAAAAATAATAATTTCACTAAAGAAAAAAAGCTACTTTCATGGCTAAAAACTAGCTAAAAACTAACTTGATTGCATCTCAAAATAATTTCCCCCAGGGATCAATAAAGTATTCTGATTCTGATTCTGATTCTCTCTCTCCTCAACAAAAAGTAATGTGATCATTGTAAATTCAAAATAGTTTTTTTTTAATACAGTCCAAGAGTTCAGCTCCACAGCTCGCTCTCAATAAAACAAATCAATTTTTAATTGATTCCTCTTTGATCATAACATATATGTATGCACAGAAATGGAGTTTTAAATCTTATGCATCTGAATTTTTTAAGATATAGATTTGTGTGAAGCTGCTTTCTACTCTTAATAAAAAGAAATTAGATTCCTCCTCTTATTTATTTAATTTTTCCCTCCCCAGACGCCTTAACGCCCACTCACATCCTGGGCCATCTGACCTCAGGAATTCGCATGATAAGGTGGGGCCAGGTTTCACAATGAGCTCACCCGAAACCCTGGCTGATTGGGACCCACACCCAGTTTCACACCTTGGCTCAGGCGATTAGAGGATCATCAGGGGGTCCTTTTGTCCCTCTGTGGGGGGTCACTCCCACTAGGTTTAAATCTGGGACTCCCCACCATTTGACCTTAGAACTGAAGAAGCTTCTCGGATGAGAGGTGAAACGTCTTCAAGTAACTTTAAAGGTAGAAAAGCCAAATGGCTACTCTCTGGGACTCTAAGTGTAAAGAAGTCCAGACACTTTTCTTTGCAAGCTCCTTTGAATACAAATAAATACTTTAGCATGACATTAGCATGGCATTTTAGACAGATCTGTTAATTCAAAGTGTAAAAAGATTCTACATCCATCCATCCATCCATCCATTTTCTTCCGGTTATCCAGGGCCGGGTCGCGGGGGCAGCAGCCCAGGCAGAGAAGCCCAGACCTCCCTCTCCCCAGCTACCTCCTCCAGCTTATCTGGGGGCGTTCCCAAAGATATAATCTCTCCAGCGTGTCCTGGGTCTGCCCCGGGGCCTCCTACCAGTGGGACAAGCCCGGGAAACCTCCCCTAGGGGGCGCCCAGGGGGCATCCTTGTCAGATGCCCGAACCACCTCCTTTCGATGTGGAGGAGCAGCGGCTCTACTCTGATCCCCTCCCGAATGGCCGAACTTCTCACCCTATCTCTAAGGGAGAGACCAGCCACCCTTCGGAGGAAGCCCATTTCCGCTGCTTGTATTCGTGATCTCGTTCTTTCGGTCACTACCCACAGCTCGTGACCATAGGTGAGGGTAGGGGCGTAGATCGACCGGTAACTTGAGAGCTTTGCTTTTACACTCAGCTCTCTCTTCATCACAACAGACCTGTACAGCGTCTGCATCACTGCAACCGCTGCACCAATCCATCTGTCAATCTCCCCCTCCCTTCTCCCATCACTCGTGAGCAAGACCCCGAGATACTTAAACTCCTCCACTTGGGGCAGGGTCTCGTCCCCAAAGTGGGCACTCCACCTTTTTCCGGCTGAGGACCATGGCGTCAGATTTGGAGGTGCTGATTCTCATTCCCACCACTTCACAGTCGGCTGTGAACCGTTCCGAGGCGAGCTGGAGGCCATCACCTGATGAAGCCAACAGGACCACATCACCTGCAAAAAGCAGAGATGAGATCCTGAGGCCACCGAAATGAAAGCCTTTCGCCACTTGGCTACGCCCAGAAATTCTGTCCATAAAAAAATATGAACAGAATCGGTGATAAAAAGTTAAAAACAAATCAATAAATATATGTCCTTGGTTTTGTGACACTTTTTTGACAATTTACCTGCACGGCACAAACATCCTTAAGATGGGAACATACATGAATATTTATGATGTTACACTGTATGAACAGAGCATTTTAAAGATTGAAAAAAATCATTTTTTTTGGATTAGCATTACTCCTGTCATATTTCCTGTGTTCCCCAAGTGTTGTTGATATGTTCTTAGTATGTTGCGATGAAATCATCTATGAGTGATCCATATTGGGATTCATATTAAGGTTAGACACGCTTCCATAAAGGGAAATGTCCTCTTCGGGTTGGGATGTTTTCCTGGGAAAGCAGGCTCCTTTCAGACCAAGTTAGTATCAAAAATTATTGAACATTCGTGTCTTAAATCTTTTTCCTATCAAATATCTAACAACTCACGTGATACCTTTTACCTGTTTTGTTGCCTTTATATTATTTTAGATCACTGCAGAATTTCAGAAAATAACTGCAGTGCATCTGGAACCAAAATTTGTATCTGTGTTGGACCCCAGCTGTTTTCTGCAGTGTGTACAATTCAACCCAATGAGAGTAGTAATCCACGAATACATGAATACAATTCCCCCTGGAATTTAATGGATAGGGAAAAATAAAAACAACAAAAAAGCAGATCTTCTAGATATCCCAAAATCTCTAAAGAGGTGGACAAATACATTTAGGACAGATGTTTCAAGTATCTGTCTAAAACGACTGATCCATTTTTCCCACCAGCTTAAAACTTCCAGATTTGTATTTTTGACAGACAATTTTGTCCACATTTTTTTTTCCATCAACAGTGTCACTAGAGGCCCTGGAATGACATTTGGAAGAGTTTAGGTTTGAAAGTGAGTTTGGCATACCTCATTTATGTCCAGTATCGCTTGGAGGGAAAAAAAATATATAGTATCGGTATTATCATCCAAGCAGAAAATACAGATCCAGCCTCTGAGATCACCTATGGTCACATCCATCACCTTCCGCAAAGTAGATGGAACATTGTTAATACCAAAAGGCATACCTTTGAGTTGGAAAAGGCCAAAAGGACATGGAAAACTCTCCTCTTGGCCCCAGTGCTGTACATGTCTGTCTAACATTGCCAACAACCACTGTCAGTGTTGGAGAAGGGAGTCCAATTTTTTTTAAACAGTAGGTAATGGATAAACATCTGTGCAACCTATAGTGTAAAACTTTGTGTAATTGACAAACATTTTCTGTTTATCCAGGGAATAAGGACCAGCGGAGAGAACCATGCAGAGGATAAAGGTTTGATGATATCCATTCCAAACATTTTGTCAGTGATGTCTATAGTTTTGCATGGACTCTGTAAGGTTGCTGCTTAATAGACAAATCTTGGTAGATAAAGAATATCCTGTCTATTAGGGGACACTGAATTCAGGAAGAGAGCCATAATCTGTCCTTTCCAAAAATGACCTTTCTTTTGTCCTTTTATTTTCAGACGCCACTCATCTGAGAGATGTTTTGGATTAATTCCCCACCTGGATTTATGAATTAGGATCTCGTGGCCCCTTGAACTCCGTTAACTCAAAAGCACTCACATTTTGAAGCACATTTCAAAACAGATGTCCACACAATTACTATAAACACGTGTATTATAAACACAAGCCCATCAAAATAAAAAAGTCTTTCTCGGAAAAATTTGATAAATAAGCACCAAAAGCAATGAAGAAAAAGAAATACAAAAACACCTGCGTTTCAGTTCGATCCATGACAATTTAATGAATTCAATTCAATCCAATTCAATCCAATTCAGTTCAACTGGCGAAATGAAAAATGACCCGGCCCAGTCCCTCTTTATTCAGCAAACAAATCATGTACCTAGATTTCCCTCGAGAGGATCTTCTTCGCTTAACAAAACAATAGAGGATCACTGGGGCACTGTTACACAGTTTAGCTGCTTTTTTTCCTTAAAAGGATAAATCCTCTTCCTTGAACAAACAGAGGATCTTTTTAAGTAAAAACTAAAATGTAAAATTTTCCATGCAAATAAATATAACAAAAACAATTTACAGAAATGAAAAAGGGATTATTATTTCCTGAGTAGTCTTTGAAGACCAAGTTGCTGTATCTTCCTGGCACAACTGGTATGCTGATACAAGTCCGTAGCCTCTAATCCAACCCTGACCCTTATGTCATGACTGCCACAGGCAAGTACAGATCATCTCCAAGTGCTTGCTCAAAGGGGTTTTTGATTGTTTGGGTTTTTTCTGTATTATTATAGGGTCTCTACCTTGAAATGCAAAGTGCCTTAAGGCGACTGCTGTTGTGATTTGGTGCTATATAAATAACAATTAATTGAATCAGATGTTTGGCATGCTGACTCACTGAAGGGAAATATATATGTACTGCTCGAAAAAAATAAACAAACACTTTGAAAATGCTTCAATTTGCAATTGGAAAAAACAAACAAACAAAAAAACATTCTGGATATCTATACTGATATAGACTGGGTAATGTGGTATTAACAACAGGATGCCACATCATTTGATGAAAATGAAAATGATCAATCTACCGGGAATGATACAACCCCCAAAAATCGAAGTGAAAAAAATGATGAGGCAGGCTAGTCCTTTTTTACAAAAGCCAAAATTGTCTTTTATATGTATGCATGCCTGACAGCATCAGGGTATGCTCCTAATGAGACAACCAATGGGAGGGCTGCCTCCCAGATCTGGATCAGGGTATCACTAAGCTCCTGGAAATTGTGAAAACAGCA
Organism: Aulonocara sp. 'chitande type north' Nkhata Bay; assembly: GCF_057382095.1. Taxonomy (NCBI): domain Eukaryota; kingdom Metazoa; phylum Chordata; class Actinopteri; order Cichliformes; family Cichlidae; genus Aulonocara; species Aulonocara sp. 'chitande type north' Nkhata Bay. Next base: position 33,466,367 of record NC_141357.1, read on the forward strand.
TAGGGTCTGACAATGGATCAAAGGATTCACAGTCAGGGTGCCATTCTCTTGTCTGCAGAGGTCTCTGTACATCCATAGAAGCCCCACCACCAGACTGATGAGGCTATGCGATGTTACAGGCAGCATAACATTCAGCTTCTCCAGACCTTTTCAGTGGTGGACTTGTTATTCTATGTCAAATGCACCACGGTGCCGGGGAGTGGACATAGAGCCCACTAGAGGATGTCAAGCCCTCAGGCCATCCTTGTGAAATCTGTTACTGTTTGTATGTTCAGAGAGATTCAAACAAGTGGCTTGCTGGACATTGTTATGTAGGGCTCTGGCAATGCTCACCCTGTTTCTCAATACACAAAGGAACAGATAGCAGTCCTACTGACGGGTTAAGGGGCTTCTACTTCCCTGTCTGGCTCTCTTAGGGTAACTGCCTGTCTCTCAGAATCTCGTCCATTCTCTTGAGAATCTTATGGTAATGGCACATATTGATCTGCTGTCCTTGATGAGTTGGAACACCTGTGCAACCTCTGTAGGGTAGGCACTGCTGCAACACGGACCCTAACAAAAAGCAAAAATAAGTGTAAAAAAACAGACAGAAATGATGAGGAGGGAAACAATGTCAGTGGCCTCTGCTTTACAAAACTATTCCTGTTTTGCAGATTTCTCATTGTTGCCCATCTAGTGCATCTGTTGTTAGTTCCATTAACACACCAAAGCAGCTGAAATTAACAACCCTCTCTGCTACTTAACTAACCAGATCAAATCTGCTCAATATAGAGTGAAAGGTTTTATTTTAAAAAAAATGTCTTCATTGAGTTTTTCATTCATCAAAAAAGAAGAAAATTACTAATCATAACATACAAAACAGACAAACAAAAAACCAACACAAACAACAACAACAAACTCTTGCATCACTGACATGCCGTGTTTGTGGACTGCCTTTTTTAACAGTATGTTGTCCACATTCTCTTCAGATAAGTCCATATCCTGTCCAGAAATGGTCCCCGTATACATTCAAACCAAGAAGGAAAAATTTTAGGGTCTGTCGGGAGCTAAAATTTCAACTACAACCTGCACATCCTCCTGAAATATTTTATTTTATTTATTTTATAATATTTATACTTTATGGGCCATTCCCATCCCTTTCCATGTTTTCCACATTTTTTAAAGTATATTTAAGTGTATTGATAATGAAAAATAAAACAAAACAAAAAACAACTGAGGTCAAAGGCTTAAGTAGACATGGCTAACTGTCAATATCTACAGGAGGGATTAAAATATGAATGAAAAATGTTAGGTGGAGTGTTGGTAAAACAGCTGGTTAGACTTATTACATTCAGACATTCTCATAGATGCCAATCTGATGCTGAGCCTGCATCTGGCTGTATTGTCACACACTGCACATGGTTAGAGCTGCTGTCCTGTCTCCATCGTAAAAGATTTCCTTGCTGATGAACTAATAAAGTTATTAACATTTTTTTCATGCTCCATCTTCTCTGCATCACACAAGTTGGCCAAGGTGGTTAGCAAGAAGAAGCTCATCTCTTACAATGCTAAATCACTGAAGCTCATTTACTTGCTAACGCTAGCTGTGGTTCCACACAAAGTGCCGATTTTGAACTGACCTCAGAGCAGTGAAAGCAGACCAGTGGCAGCTTGCCTTTTGCTTAACTGGATGGTTTTTAGTGTCTGTGCATAGCATTGCCATCGTGTCCAAGCACTAGTATCAAGTAGATGTGGTGTATCTTTTCTCACAGTGCAGTTTTAAAATTTGTCAGCCCCAAAAATATAGGGCTTCAAGAACTGATGCAAGCTTCAAGTCTATCTTCTTTTTATCTGCCACGGAGGAGTCAGCAGGTACAGACTTGTCAGATTTTGACCACAGTGCCTCAGTGGTGATAGCTGGGAGACTGATACTAGGCCAGTGCTGTGATTACTTGTATGCTGTTTATGTGGTTGTGCATTTTCCTTACATATTTTTTTTAGACCTTCTTAGTTTCTTGTCAATCAAACACACAGAGTGCATCATAAAATTTGGTGTAGAAAAGAAATAAACAACATATATTTAGGCCTCTGCTGCTCCTTCATACTTATTTTTGCAGCCAGTCAGTTCAAAGTGAATACATGTACTGCATACATTTTCTCATATTAAGGATCTCCTCTATAATTATCATGCACTGATGTTAATCACAAGTTGGGAACATCATCTCCAAAGTTTAATTAGAAGATGTCATAAAAATGAGAGTACTATGATGTTATGAAACATGCGAGGGGTATTCAAATGATCCGAATATTTATTTTTGCAATCTTTAAAATTTGCATATGCACATTATAGTATATGGTAGTCTTAATATTATGGATGTGGAAACTGAGATGAAAAGCGTAAATTATTCTGCTTAAAACGTTCATTTTCAGCTCCATATTTTTATCCTTGTAGTCTGCTGCAGCAGCTTTGTGTGATTCACAGTAATTCTTTTGAATTCTGAATTTTATCCCACGCCTTTGTGTATCCGCTCACTGTTCATTCATTGTGTCAAACAAGCTTTAGCTTTGATTTCTTTAAGGAAACCCTGCCTGTAAATGAGCTTTCTTCTGATTGGGTGCCTGCTACAAACAGAAGTTTTAAAGAGCTGGTGGGAAGGGCTGTATGCCTAAAATGAGATGCTTCTTTCCAGTTTTCATCACTTAAAATATATATATCTATATTTACATGACCTGGCCAGTCAGTGACATTTACACTGCATAGCAACAAAAACCTGTCAGCTGCCCGCTTCATCATCTTTACTGAACTTTGATTGTGGAAGGAGGAAAACTGTCAATTTTGAAAGTGCATGTGGGGACAGTCAGAAGCATGACGTGCTTTTTACCTCTAACTAGGAGAAAAAGAGTCAGTCACAGTGAGTGCACACAGCTCTAAGCAGAGTGCTATGCCAATGTTTGGCCATAAAGCACCAACTTGGAGAGGCTGTAGGAAGGCACGAGTGAGAGATGTAATGCTCAGAGGAGACCAGAGGACGTGCACTTCCCATTAATTGTGGCTTCATGCCCATGGCTGCAGTTGCAGGGAGTATTTGTGTGTTGATGAGGACACTAGTGGCTTCCCCCTACATCTACAACCGTGCCTCCTTAAGCAGAGTTGAGAGCTTTTGGCATTCTGAATGTGAACTGCAGTGACAGCAGTGGTCCAGCATACAGTAAGCCAGATGAAACTCTTAAACCTGGATTTCAAATATCCTTTCAGTGTTAAGGATGAGTAGTACTCTTAACTTCCCCCTTTTCTCTTTTGATGTCATTGCTCCTGAACTATAAATAAACTTCTACCTCAGAGACATTAAACTGACTCAGAGTGAATTTGTACTTGGGGCACCAGAGAAGAAAGGAAATCTCGCACTGCTTTGTTTGAGGTCCAAGTCTTGGCACAGTACATTTTCTCTGGACAATTCTACAGACTGTCACCTCAGCACAGGCTGAACTCTAAACAATGGCTACAGCAAAATAAGAAAGACAGTGCACAGCTTTGCCACAAATAGAAATTGTGTGGTAATAAGTGTTCATCTAAGGAAGAGAACTGCTGAGTGTGTGGATTAATTAGAACTACTTTTTCCATTTAGAATTCAATTTAACAAAAAACAAAACAAAAACATTGAGTAATTAGTTAAATAAAATTAAAAGTTTACAAGCAAAAAACTTTCCACCTGAAAGCCATGGCTCAGAGTTTCTTTCTATTTCCTCCTGTTCAGTTTTCACATCTAAAACAGTTTCTTTTTCACTGTGCATTTGTTGCTGTCATTCTTTCCTCATTCTGTTTGAATGATTTAATGGATCCAAGTGTGATATTAATGGTTTCGTGTAAACATTTTCGTGGCGCTCAAAATAGTCTCCTCTTGTCTTAAAAAAAAGTCCTGTTCTGCTAGATATGATAAACATATTTGATGGCAGCCTGTTAATGAGGCTCATCCTGTTTACCAACACCAAGTAATGGTACCATTATCCAACATTAATCATGTGCTAGTTATTTATTTATTTTGTTTATTTCATGCTTTTTTTGAGGGGGATGGGGGTGATTTTATCTCTTCTCACAGGTATAAGTTCAAATCTTGGGTAAACAAAATGCCTTAGCAAAAACTTATTATTTTCCAAAGCTAATGAGGTCATAACAAGCAAATTCTCTCGGTATGTCATTAGTCAGTCCGTGGGGAAATGATAGTGTTCCAGGTATGAAGCAATTTATTTGGTTTCTCACCAGTGCATGTTTTCACTGTGAAACCTGAACCTTGTCCACTATAATGAACACTTGACCAAGAATTTGACTATAGAAAAATATGCTGGAATAGAATAATTTGCTTTGGCAGCATGTACTTGTTAAAATGTGATGTATCAGTGTTGCAATGATACACTGTCTGGATCCAAGTCTCCACTGCATGCTGTAACGTTTGAACAGAACTGAGGCCCAAGCTCTGCATCTCTTATAATCTTCTATTATCAGCACTTTATTAAATATATCTACAGCTACAAATTTAAGCTATAACAGCGCAGAGTATAGCCATCCCTTCCCTGTCACCAATATTTTTTAATGGTTTAGAAAAGGTGAATTTCTGACAGACAAAATAAGCTTTCAGTGAAGAGATTAAGGTCAGGATCATAATTTTCTGGAAGCAAATAAATCATGCACCATTTCATTTAAAAATAAAATTTAAAAAATAAAGACGGTGCTTTCCAAAATGTCAAACACAAGGTTTTAAAATGGTAGTCCACAAACCAATGATTGACCCATGGTGGCAACACCCAAACAGAGCACTCCAAGTGATGACCCAGAACTCTCTTTTATTACTTGGGCTGCAGGGACTGAATTTTCTGTTACAAAGTTCTGGTTACTCAGATAATTTTACACTAAACTTTTAAGAGGAACTTTCACTCACTTTTCTATGGACTGGTTTATGCTTCCCATTCATTGTGACCACATTTCAATGAAAAGTGAAAGACACTGTAAACATTATATGTAATGAGGTTAAACAAAATCCACATTTTTGAAGATACACCACTGAATTAAATCCTAAGTGCTATTTATCTTTATCTTGAGAGTTCATAGTAATAATATGTCATAAGCAAAAAAGCTGGCTAAATAGAAATGCATCTATTTGAATTCACTGTAACTTTTTATTTATTTAATTCAAATTACAGAAGGAAATCAGGCACATCAGAAGTCACTGGTGGAAACCTTAAAAATGCCTTCATAAATATTGTAAATCAGATTCAGTATAATTCATTTGAAGGTATCCATACACACTAACGATGGAAGGCGTTACAACTCGGTGAGCCGTAGGCGGGAAAGAGATGAATATAGAATCAGGCTTAGTCTAAATGTGTGTGTGTGCTGTGTGTGTCCCCATAAATGTTTGGTTTCTGTTGAATTTTTTTTGTATAGAGCAAAGTGTGTCCCAGTTTCCTCTCTCAAACACACAAGAACACTCCCTGTCCAGCGTGTGTTCTCAGGAAACATGCAAGGGTTTCTTTGTTCTTTCTCACCCTTTGCTCATCAAAACTTGAAACTAGTTAAAAGGAATCTAAAGGTCATAAATGGGTTTGATGGTCCTACTATTAATTCACACGTCAGTTCAAAGGCTTTCTTAAGCAAGAGAGAGATTCACCCGCTATCTATTCATGTTCACTTTATCATTATCATTGGTCAAATAATAAACTATTCCTAAAGATCTTGTCTAGCTTAGTCTTTTATCCCATTTCAGAGTATAATTGAGTCAGATGTTTGTTATAGTGAGGTAAAATAACACAGTTTTGCAAGTTCAGATACATTACCCATGACAAAATCAGATGGCGTTTAACCTCAGGCTGTTTGTTTTTCCTCAAAACCGTAGATGATGTGATAGTTTCACCAAACCTCAAAAAATCTCCAGCAATCACTGAGGTGGAGTTTAAAGATGTGCGTCTATTTTTAGATGTGCGGATTAGAATCAGGCTCTAAATGTCCAGTGAAGCGTGAATGATCTTTTTCCAGAAGACAATTTAACTTCATTTGGCATTTGACCTGAATGACACAGCTATTTTCATCAAGCACAACGTTTTGGAGAATAAAGACGTCCGCACCTGTTTCCTCTGGGCGTGTTTTTGCATCTTCTTGTATCTCTATTAGCTTTTTTAAGAATGTGTATGTGTAGGCCACAGTAGACACTTTAGCCTGTGGTGTGACTGGGCTGTGAGCCAGCAACATCTGCAGGGGTTGTGTGAGAGTGCTGCATGGCGAAGAAGCTGAAGATACCTGATCAGTGTGATGGATGCCTATGAGCCTTGTGTGTGCACCGACATGCGCACCTGCTGCCCGTGCCCCACTTATTGAATCCATGAATCAATTTAATGAGCGGAGGACGGGGTCAGGACTTCAATAAACACCCCACCAAGCTTTCAGATTTAATGTCTGCTAAATGAATGATACTGTATGTTCGACAAACACCCACAGCACAACACTTCAACTGTAAATTGGAAATTGGTTTTGAAGCAAACACCATGTACAGTATGTGCTGTTTGCTTGGTAAGTTGTACAGCTTGTGCATAAACATTTCCAGCATGTAGTTTGACTGCAAATGAGTTCAGACTAACAGCAAAGTATAATTTAGTTGTGCGCCTCTGTGTGCCTGAGTGTTTGTGGCAGGGTAAAGAGTGAGACTTGAGAAAGAGAATCAGACATCTTCCATTGGTAATCAATACTGCAGCAGTGACCTGAGCATTTGCTTCGTGATTCCTCCCATTTAGAGCTACAGGGCTGGCTGACTGACAAACATTCACAAAATCATGATTTCCAAATGGAAAAAAAACCATGGTGACTTGTAGATGTACATATGTGCTGATACCTAAAGCCATCATTATCCTCCTGCAGCAAACCTTTGAAAAACCTTGTCTGAAGGTCACTGTGCTGCTTTGTTGTATAGTCAGCTGGATGCTCACAAAATTCTTTTCAGCTTCAACTTCTTTTCAGTTGCTCATTTTTGCATGAAAATAACCCATATTCATCTTGTAGCGCAATTTCAGGGTAAAATAATTGCTGTCAACCTCCTGATCTTCGCATGCTGTGATTATAAACTTAGTTTCTCCTCTACTGATTTGTCCACAAGTATGCTTCCATTTATGAGGTCATTCCATGCGTTGAGGATACAGCAGAAAGGACGAATGGTTGCTATTTAGATGTCTGTGGCAGCAATATCCCAGCAGTGAATACATTTTTCTTCATCCACTGGGGACGCAGAGACTAATGGAGCATGAGAGTGGCATTTCCCCCGGAGTTGTGTAGCTGAGTCACGCCCCCGTTTGGAGAGGAGCTGCAGGCAGCAGTTGTAGGAGACTGAGACCAACAGGGCATGCTGTGAGAGTCTGGGCCAAATCGGGGGTAAACATCGATGGCAGTAATTGGAGACGAGCACAGCAGGGTATTTCATACATTTCTGATCCATGTGGCTTCATGGACTATCTACTGAGTGTGGGCTTTTTGGGGTGAAAAGAGGTGATTGTTTGTGTGCTCGAGGTGTTTCCCAGTTTTTGCACGTAAACTTGTGAACCTCCCCCCCATGATGTATGATCCATGTTTTATAGGTCAAGATTTCATTGATTGAATGAGTACAAAATTCAGAGGCGCAGAGTACGTTTTCATACAATGACTCTACCTGTGAATAGAAGTGTAGACAAAGAAAAGACACACTAAGCTGTAGCTGTCCATCAGTTTTTCTAATTTAGAGGAGCTCCAATGGAGCTATTAGTGCTGTATTTGTATTGAATCAATATCATTAGTCTTTTCATTACATTTGTTTAAAGAACTCCTTCTCAATCAATCCGTCTGTGTCTGCTGCTTTCTTTTTGCATTAATTCCTAATCCTGTCTTGGTTATAGAGGAACTATAGGCACATGTGTAAACATTAGATGAAATGAACACCTTAAAATTATGAAAGCATGATATAAAATAGCTTTGAAAGCTGGATTTTCCAGGATTCAGAATGCACTTTATGACACACAGGTGTAATTTCCCAGTAATAACTTTTGCTGTTATCTAAAAAAAACCCCAATTTGCATGTTGTACATTGGAGTTGTTAGCAGAAGACAAAAGAACACAAAAATCTATGTAAATATGCCCAACTGCTGTTTTAAAAGCACAGCAGTCACAGAAAAATGCTGCACGCTCATAGTACTTAGCTTCCTTGCTTTTAGAATAATTGCAATTGAAACATGTGTATTTAAACACACTATTGCAGTGCATTACTAAACTTGTTGGAAAAGTAAAAGGTTAGCAGTGGGAGTCACATCCTGTGAGTCTGTTGAGGTCTCTTATCAGTGTCTGCTGCTTATCACTCAGCCCCACAGCAGCTGAAACACACAGAGACTGTTCTACCTGCACCTGACAAGAAATTATCTTTATCACTGTCTATAGCGTGACATTGTCTTGTGTGGGTTTTTTTTCCTATGGATCACAGATGAAATTATTCAGTGCAAACAAACAGCAGAAATGGGGAGGCGATAAGTGAAAATTATTTGATACTTTCACAAACAGCAGCAACCATCAGAGGCTCTTTCACTCAGAACCACCATTACGCATCAGTTCATTTTGTGATTGTGTTTTAAGCTGATTTTTGTTTTAATAATAGCTTCAACATGTTGATCATCATTTAGCTGAATATAAATAAATATAATCACATTCAGTTCTATGGGAACTTTTCACCACAGTTAGCTCATTGTGGTATTGCAGCAAATTTGCTATCATCAACCCTACACAAGTCTTCCCCAAAACCTAAAGGTACACATGTAATTAAGTTAACTATGGGCGATCGTGGCTCAAGAGTTGGCAGGTCGTCTTGTAATCGGAAGGTTGCTGGTTTGAGCCCCGGCTTTGACAGTCTTGGTCGTTGTGTCCTTGGGCAAGACCATTGCCTTTACCCATTGCCTTCTGGTGGTGGTCAGAGGGCCCGGTGGCGCCAGTGTCTGGCAGCCTCGACTCTGTCAGTGCGCCCCAGGGCAGCTGTGGCTACAATGTAGCTTGCCATCACCAATGTGTGAATGACTGAATGTGGTGTAAAGCGGTATAGGTTCCTTAGGGACTGAGTAAAGCGCTATACAAATATAGGCTATTTACCATTTAACTTAAATGCAGCTTTGGAGAGCAGCTCAGGGCTAGATAGATCATGTCAAAGCACTTTTATTCAAACAGCATATTTAAAAACAGTTCAGCTGTTGTGCTTTCAGTTTAATGGCAATGCAAGTATAGAAAAATATACACAGAATGGGGAATGCACATTAAATGCAAAATTGCTGATGCTACACTTCACACAAGTTAATTGGCTATTCATCGTTTTATTGACCTCAAGGGTCATTGAAATGCCATTTCAATTCCAAAGAGGGTGAATCCTAGATTTTTACATATGGACATTTCTGGCTTGGAGTAGTTTTTAATTTGCCCACAATTTCATATGATAAATGATGTGTTCAGTTGGAATGGGCTATTAGTTGGATGGAATCACAAAATTACAATCACCCATTAAAATGTTTTAAGGAAATACAATCAGATATATGGCCCAAGAAATCAATTAATGCATGGTAAATCACCTCAATGGACCCAACAATAACTGTTCAATAGCTATGATGCTGATATGCATCATAGCTACATAAGTTGTTCCATCTGCATTAAGTCAATCATGCAAGCGCAAACTGTTCCTCTGTCATATTGTCACTTGATGTAACACACACACACACAAGCCAAACAAAGACACCCCCCCGTGTGTCATTTTACCAACAATAGTGTGAAAACTTTAGATCTGTGGAAGAGACAAAGTGATAAATGGCTTCAGTGAACTTTATTATTTAACTTGTCTACAACAACTGTTTTACTTATTTCATGAATTTTACTGTATATGATCTGTCATTTATTATTGCTGTATGTTGGGCATGAAATGACTTGGTACTGAAAACTTCTTCTACACTGTGTCCTCCCTCTCTTTGCAGTTATTAGCTCCAGACATTAGGAGAACAAGTGGAGTAAAATGTCTCATTTACAACTTTTAAAAATTCGTCATTCTTCAGCCTATTCTGCATTAATGATGCAAAATGACACAAAGTACCCTGCCCCGGGGGGAACCTACACAGACTTCATTACAAGGTACTTTTAATTAGTCTTCGTAATTAAAAGCAGAATATTGGGTGTAGAAAGGCCGGAAGCTAAATTGATATGGCTATAAACATTTGCATGTTCATTGGTCAGGGTTAGCAAACCATCTCGTTACTCAGTCAGATCCGACAAGAGGCTGGAGAGCTGAACTGGAGAGGGATTTAAAAGAAAATGTGTATGACACCTTCTTAATTAAGTGGGAAGGGAGTAGGGGGGCTGTATAATGAGAAAGTAAAAACTAGGTGTGAAGTTGAGTATAGACATTTTCTCTTCTATTTTGGGATGACCATATGCTACAATATGTCGTCCAGAAGGGCTTCGTAGTATAATACACACCCAAAGGCATATACTATTAAATGTATCCTCCAGCTGCACGCTAATTTGCAGTGTCAGGTTAAAAAGACTATAGTACATTATAATGATGGAGATGGTTTAATGAGTTGAATAGACCTTTTTGAATCGAAAAAAAGCATAGCTATATGTATGTATGTATATATGTATGTATATATGTATAAATAATATGATACAGGCACAGAAGGGGAACAAGTGCTTACAAAACAGTATGAGAGGTTTTTATCACATGTGATGAATGCAGTTTATCTCAAATAGCATTTTACACATGATTTGAGGTGTACCTAAAAATCTGTTCATATAAGCAATGTAATGCAGCACTGTAATGTAGTGGTTAGCACTACCACCTCAAAGACAGAAGTGCCTTCTTTGTGGAGTTTGAATGTTCCTTCAGCGCTGAATCACAGAATAAACGAAATTTATTCACTCTTTAACTAATTTGTGAGATTCATAAGAGAAATCGAATCATTCCGTAAGTTCCAGACACTGCAAAAAGTCTTTGGTTTATCAGCCTAAAAGTTAAAATACAGTTAAATACAGACCTCATGTTTTCACTTTTGTTGATTTTCAAAAAAGCATAGAGCTTATTTATGCCAGGCCACGCTCTGTAACAATCACAGTACCAACACATTTTCCCGAGCCTTTGAAATTTCAACAGTAATACATTTATCTTTCTGCATTCCCAGTTGTTTAGGCTTAGTTTTACCAGGTATAATAAACTAGATGGAGGTCCCGGAATAGAGTCATTCTTTAAGAAGAATGGTAATAAAAGTGAAAATGTCCAAAAAATGGATGAGATTTATAGGAAGTTCTACAGAGAGTAGAAGTTTGCACTGTTTTATGTGCTGGTGAAAACAAGCAAACGTTCATTTTAAAACATGAAACCTGTGATATTTCCAGCAGTCCTGCTGTGTGCTGTCAGATTTTGAATGTCTTCAATATTAATCAAGTTTGACTTTTTTTTCTTTCAACATTTAAACCTGTCCAGTCACATTTCAGAACATTAAATTAGAGTTAAATGACATGGAGCTTCCATGAATCATTAACCTCACAGCCTCAGAATTGTTCAAATCCATGCCACAGAAAATGAACAAGCGGCAATTATCTTCTTCTTGAGCTGCCCGGTTGCATAAGAGCTCAAGCTGAGTATTCAGTTGAGTTTCATTAAATGGGAGTTCAGTGTTCTGTTAAACATTTTGTTGCTTTGAAAACTTTTAGTGAAACTTTTAGTTAATAAGAAAAATATTTATTTATGCATATTATTGAGTGGCATCTATATTTCAACTGAACAGAGGAAATCCTTAGACATTCCTGAATCCCTGATCTCTACGTTGAGGCGATCTAGTGGGAGTGTTGGGCAGCCACTCTTATCATCTTCTCACCCCCTCTCTCTTACTTACTAACTCACTTACTTGCTCGATCTCTCTTTCATACACATTGTGTGAGTGCAAAAATAAGATCACAAAGCAATATCAGTATCATCAGTACAGCTTTTCATCTGCATGATGGACAACATACAGGAGTTGGGTAATGGACACATTTATTAAAGCTTATGCTATAAACATGGTTCAACTTGTCTACCACAAGCCCAAAACAGATTTAGTGTAACTAAAGTAATATGAAGACAACTGTAAAGCCTATAAGCATGGAACAGAAGAGAGACTCCCATTAACAACAGATCCTCACAGACAGACTGGATGGGTCACCGTGCCAAACAAGCACACTCATTTACAAAATTACTTATTCAACAATTATTTCCAGAGAACTAGCTTCTAGATATATCACTCAAACACACACACTTGTTTTCATATCTTAATCAGACATCTAATTGACATAATGCTTTCCCACGCTGCTTGCCGTACACCATCGAAAATGAAAGCCCAGCCCTATCCCTTAGCCTAAACCTAACCATAACCTAATTGTAACCCTGACACTAAAACCAGATATTGAGCCTCAAAAATGCCTTCAAATTCAAGTATAGTGATGTGCCAATTTTCTGTCCTCACAAAGATGTCTAAACGTTCAATTCAATTCAATTTTATTTATATAGCGCCGAAAATCACAACAACAGTGGCCTCATGGCACTTTATATTGTAAGGTAGACCCAAAAATAATTCATACAGAGAAAAATGCAACAATCATATGACCCCCTATGAGCAAGCACTTTGGCGACAGTGGGAAGGAAAAACTCCCTTTTAACAGGAAGAAACCTCCGGCAGAACCAGGCTCAGGGAGGGGCGGGGCCATCTGCTGCAACCGTTTGGAGAGAGAGAAGGAGGACGGGATGAAAGACATGCTGTGGAAGAGAGACAGAGATTAATAACATGTATGATTCAATGCAGAGAGGTCTATTAACACATAGTGAGTGAGAAAGGTGACTGGAAAGGAAAACTCAATGCATCATGGGAATCCCCCGGCAGCCTACGTCTATTACAGCATAACTAAGGGAGGATTCAGGGTCACCTGATCCAGCCCTATATGCTTATAGCAAAAAGTAATGTTTTAAGCCTAATCTTAAAAGTAGAGATAGTGTCTGTCTCCCAAATCCAAACTGGAAGCTGGTTCCATAGAAGAGGGGGCTGAAAACTGAAGGCTCTCCCTCCCGTTCTACATTTCAATACTCTAGGAACAACAAGTAAGCCTGCAGTGCGAGAGCGAAGAGCTCCAATGGGGTGATACTACAAGGTCATTAAGATAAGATGGGACCTGAATATTTAGGACCCATCTTATCTTAATGTAATCACACACAGACAGAGACACACACACACACAGACAGAGACAGACAGACAGACAGACAGACAGACAGACAGACAGACAGACAGACACACACACACACACACACACACACACACACACACACACACACACACACACACACACATTAGTGTATATTTTTCAACATTTCTTACTGAACAAAGTATTGACAATGCTGTTGAGGCCCAAAGACCTGGGAATATTCTCATCGTTTTGTCTTCTCTCCTTCTTCTACTTTGAAGCACCATGTTTTGTTTTGTTTTTTGCTTGGCTTGGTTAACTAAATTTATAGTGCTGTGCTGCATGTCAAACATCCAACTGTGACATAGTTTGTGCGGTTTGTGCTCATTTTCCATAAATGACAGCACAGTTAGGAAGTACAAGTAATACACTTACCTGGTATGCCAAACACTATCAAAACTTTTCAGAAAACTTTTAATCAGCACAGTTCAAATTGACTTAGCATGTGCAGCTAAAATTCAGTTCATAAGAAAAACTTAACTGCATAAATTAGGCTTTGGTTCACAAGGTAGAACCATGACTTAAACATATAGTGACATTTTTAAAATACTTCCAATATTAAACGTAGTGAATACATATGCATGCCATGTAATGCAAATTTGATAATTATGTTGACTGGGCCCATTCTACAGCTGCCTTCCAGCTGCGTCATTGGAAATCTTTGACAATGACCACATCCATTAGTAAAGAAGAGACACTGAATAGTTTGAGTATGAAAATTACATTTTTTGAAAACATGATTGGGATGTTGTTTTTAATTTTCTCATTGGTCACCCGGTCACATAAAAACTTTAAAAACTAACAAACAAAACAAAAAATGAAACAAACAAACAAAAACACTACAATGCCTTGAAAAAGTGTTAATTAGTGGTCTAGTCAAAGTCTGGATGCCCAACTAGTTATTAGATTTAAGGGCAATTACTTTTTCACCTGGGTCCAGGTAGGTTTGGGTGTCTTTCAGTTAATATATGAAATCACTGTCATTTACTCAGGTTATCTTTGTCTAAAATTAAAATTCATTTATCTTACACATGTGTGAAAATCTGTGCAAAAAAACCTACAAAATCAAGAAGGGAAAAACACTTTTTACAGCACTGTACCTCTCATTTGAAAATGCAATGAAAGCTACATTTATACTGTCTTATTCAACTAAGAACAAGATAGTGAAGAGAGTGTGGCAATTATTGAAAATTGCAGGTGCCAATAGCTAGATATTGTGACAGAGCCAGTCTTTCTATTTCAGTCTTTATGCTAAATTACCATAACCAGCTGCTGGCTTCAGGCATATATTAAATAAACACTTATGAGGAAGGTGTTGATTTATTATTTTTTCCACCAACTTTATGCCAGAAATCAAAAAATCTAAACCTGGTGCTTGTTTTTAAAAACACAGATGTGACTGAAAACACAGACTGGATGATGCAAATTATTTTTTTAACCTTCGAATTACAGTTTCTGGTCGTTCCACGGTGCAGCACAGAAAATCACATCACCAGCAATGTGCAGAGACAAAATAAAAAGCATTTTCTTACTCTAAATGCTGGGGAACAATGCAACGATCAAAGTTTTAATTTGATTGAATTTTATTTAAAAGAGTTTTAGTAAATTTTGAAGCAATTTTACAAAGCTGATAAATCATTTCTGAACTCAACTGGAAGCAATTTTCAGACATTAATCAACTAATCTAACTCCAGTCTCAGCTGTGCTGCTGTTCTGTTGCAAAAAGTAATTTTACTTAGAGTAGGCTTTCTTTCTCTCTTTTTCTTTCTGTCTCTTGCTCGATGTAATGTATGCTGATTGCAGAGCCTATAGAGAGTGAACCAGCTGCCTCTGATAAGCTCTGCATTGTAATCTGTGCCAGGTGAAAAGAAAAAATAAACTTCCAAACTTCCAGATGCCAGTTGTGAAATTCAGTCTACAGCACATTTAACATAGGGTGGAAAACAGGTGTCAGTAGATGTTTATAGGATGGTGCTGTTAAATAAAAAAGGGTAGTTCCACCAGTCTCATTTTGAATGAGTGTAATTAGTTAGAGTTAGTTAACAAGTTTAATGTCTCCCAATTTGTACCATAGCACAGTATTTCTGAAAGAGAATGGGGGAGAAACAATGTAAACATTTTCAAATATGCACTATTTGGATCTACTGCTTACTAGACTTTTAGAGTGGATTAGTCTTGATTTATTAAACCAGTGCTTTGTTTGATGAAGATAATTCCCGACAGAACCATGTTTCCCACAACTGCATCAGTTTCCAGTTCAAAAAGCCTCGAAAAACATCAATAAGATTTGTATAGTGTTAAATACCCCAATTCTTTGATCTTTGGGCTGAAGGAAGAGCAACACTCGGTGTATAAATGCTCAATCAACAATCTCTTTATTCCATACGATTCTCATTATTCCATACAACACTTTGAGCATTACAAATGTCCGGACAGGAGATGTGCACAGGAGGGTGTCTGGCAACATCTCGAAGTATCTAACAGTTACTCTTATAGCTTCTTCCCAGGGCCATAAAGCCTAAACCATATTCTTTCTATCTTACGGTGCCTAAGTGACGGCCTTGGCTTCCTGTTTTATCTCCTCCTGATGAGATGGGGCAGGAAACTCTACACAGTATGTTCTCTTCTCTTTGTAAATGTAACTAATATGTAGTAAGAATTGGCTGGCGAAACATTGGTAGAGTTTCTGAAAGTGTATGAGTGACACCTAGTGGAAGACATGACATGAGCCTAACCTAACCCAACACATTGCATTGTTCAAATTTTGATTAATTAAATAATCACTGAAAAAAAAACTTTAATTAATCTAAAAACTGATTTGGTATTTTAGATGCCACCGATCTATAAAATCAAATAAAAAAAATATTTATTAAGTAATTTATTCATTCAGTTATGGAATATGTTATTTTGAAAGGAAATCAAAACAAATAAGTTCAATCAGTGGGAATAGAATTATAAAGTTTTAACATTATAATGTTGGAAACTCAGTAAATCAAACAAGTTGAAATGTTTATGTTTTTAAGCACAGGGTAACCTTTTTTTTAAGAATGTGAGGACCTGCTTTGATTGCCACCCTCTCAGTGTGAAGCAGTGGTAGAGACTGTAACTTGACCTTGGCTCTTAATGGCTGTGCGACAATGGTGCCCCGTCCCACTGGCCTGTCTGCCCCTTTGTTGTGTCTATTTATATTATCCAGACACTGTGCAGAGGTTATTCAGAGGTGCCAGTGAACAAAGGAACAAAGGGTGAGAAATATTTCTCTTATTGTCTCCACTCTTATTGCTTTTTTCAAAGAAAAACTTTGAGATTTGTGGTTTTCATATTTTTTTTCTTTTTAACCTGAACATATAATTCAACTTATCAGCTGTGAATTTCAGTTTTTTGGTCAGCATGTGACTGTAAACATGTTTCTGGTTTGACTTGTTCTTAGATGATCACGCTGCTGTGTTCTTAAGCCAAAATGGTATGTAAAGTAATTTTCACTTTTTAAAATTATCAGAAATGTTTAAGTCTTACTCTACTTGAAAATTTTACTACTGTTACTACCTTCTGTGCTGGGTTATCTCTCTCATTAGGTAAAAAGCATGAAGATGCCAGTGGGCTATCATAAGCATTGTGACAAGTGTTACAATGTCCACTGTCAAGTCCCTGCGCAGACCTCTGTTTCATGTATAGTCGTGAAATGTCACAAAAACTGTGGTGCAAGCCTCCACATGTGCAAGCAAGAAGAGCACCAGCTTCTCTGTCCAAATGAGATAGTGCCTTGCCTTAATGTTTATTATGGCTGTCCTCTCACCATGCTGCGCCACAGGCTGGCCAAACACTTAGAGGTCTGTCCTGCCAGCTTGGTCTGTTGCTCTCAGGAGTGGAACCGCTGGCCTATTTCAGAAAGTGACCTGACCTTTTATAGAAATGTTTCTGAAAACCCTGTGGTAAACACTGAGGAAAATCTTGATGTTGCTATGGCTCATAGGGACCAAGAGCAGCTGTTTCAATCAATCAAAATGAAGAACATTTTTCCCGAGTTGATATTGGAGGATTCTGCCGTGCAAAACATTGCTGCTGGAATCAACAGTCCTGCAGATAATGCTTGCTGTTCTGTAGACAGTGGTGAATATACAGAAAATGGCAGTGCAAAGTTGGACGAAGAACTGAGTCAAGAGGAGAGAGATACTTTGGCAAAGTGCACAGATGTGACAAGTATTCAAAATTATAGCTCCTGGGAGAAAATATTCAATAAGGAGAAGGAGGGATGCAAGCAAACCATCAAAAACCTGAATAAGGGAGAAAAAGGAAAAGAAAAGGAAGACCAAGAATCATCAAAGAGTCAGAAAGAATTACACCAGGGTGGAGAATGTCCTGTAACTGCCAGAACCATGGACGGTGCCACTGGCCTTGCACCATGGCAAGATGGGGTCCTTGAGCGTTTAGGCAAAGAAGTCAACATTGCAGAATATAATATGTATCTGGTGCACAATGGGGTAATGCTGATTAACTTTGGGCAACTTGCTGCTTGCACACCAAGAGAAAAGGATTTTGTCTATGGGAGTCTGGAGCCCATTGAGGTGAAAAGCGTCCGAACATTTAATGTGCCTACCAGCTATCGAGCAAAGCGCAATCACTTGAAAGACCCCTCGCGCAAGGCCCAAACCACACACCAGAGTGTTGACACTTCAGATCTGGGCATTTCAATTGAGGATCTTCCAAAGTGTGAAGAGGTTAGCACAACACTTCTGTGCTCCCTGGAAAAAGAACTGAAGGGACATTCGATCTCAGAGAGTGTGTCGACAGATGGTCTTTACACAGATATAGGAACACAAACGTACATCTTTTCTTCTGCACCCTTCAAGCAAGATGCTTCCTTAGCTGATGTCATAGCAGGTAAACCTTGTCGTCTTTATTTATACATCGAAGCAGAATCTGTCACTAGAAGACACAACAAAACAAGTTCAGCCTTCAGCTACATGTGTGGCCACTACTTTCGCCGTGATGAATACTGCTTTCACTTCAAGAACGTGCATTCTGACATACAAGCCTCTCTAAATGGCTGGTTTCAGCAGCGTTGCCCTTTAGCATACCTTGGTTGTACTTTCACCCAGATGAGGTTTCACCCAACAGGTCAGGAAGCAATAGTTAAGTTCTCCAAAGATGGCAGCACTCTGGTACTCCAACCAAAAGCCAATTCATCACTCTGTGCAGGTGGGAAAACCTTCAGTCCTAAAAGGAATGATGCACAAAATCTGGATCCCCTAAGCAGCCTTCCTTTGGAGATCATTCAGCATATTGCTGGTTACCTTGACAGTTTTACATTGTCTCAGTTGTCCCAAGTCTCCCATCTATTGAGAGAGGTGTGTGCCACATTGCTGCAGGAGAGAGGGATGGTCTCCCTCAAGTGGGAGAAAAAGAAACACTCCAGTGAAGGAAGTTCCTGGATTTGCCAAAAGAAAGCAAGTAATCTTATTTATCTAGATATATTGGTTTTCTTTTGCAAATGTGTTTTGTTTTTTTTTTTGTTATAGTCACTTTATATTCCCTGACCTGTAAATTTGATTGCATTCACAGATAAGTGTGTGCAACATATTGTTTTACCATTTCTATTTATTTACATCATGTCAAACTTCTCTATCAGTTTCCCTTTAGTACCTGGCATCATTCTATTAACTTTCACTGGAAAATCTGAGTCATTCATACAGTATGACAGCAGCTGCACTATAAACACTCCTGACTCTCAATAGTCCTCTCTAACAATATTACAAACTGAGCCGCAGTTGTGTTGGCAACAGTTATTGAGTTCCCACTGAATCAGACCCTGGAGATTTACTGCCTTTGTCTGTGTCCTTGCAAAATATCAGCTTCTTCTAAAGTCAGGAACCACAAGGAAATGAAATTTAGTTTTCTTTCCTGACGTTGGTGCCCAAGCAATGGTTTGCTAATTAACAGCAACAGAAGAAACAAACAAACAAACAAAAAATAGCACTACATAGCATATAAAGAAAAATAAGGCGATTGTAATTGGGCATTATTAGAGGTTCACCTACGACAACTAGAATTGAACCCTGGTTAAAGTCACACAGTTAGCTAGCTTGGTGGCTCAGGCCACTACCCCACAAGGATGCCTGTTGGTCCTGGAGCCGGAAATTAACTAAATCCTCTCTGGAATTATTAGAACTGAGTAAAGGGTTCACATTTTAAGTGGTTCAGATTTATGAATACTGAGCTGTGGAAATTTAAATGCATGTTTCATTAAAGTACCATCTCTTCAGGACAAACGTTGAGCTGTGCAGAACTTTTTCAGGCTCTGTAGATGCCTGCTTATCATTATTATTAAAGAATTTTGGTAGTTTACAGAAATACCTGAATTTGGCAGCTAGGGAGTTATAACAAAATGAAATAATTAAAATCTTTTGACTGAGAACACAACTATAATGTTCCAGATTTTTTGAAGATCAAATTAAATATGCTGGTAAAAAAAAATTACTTGTTGTTGGTGAGCAGCGAAAATGAAGGTGGGATAGATAAGACATCTATTTTTCAGTTGCAATTTGGTTGTACTTGCTTTCATAATTTTTTAGCTACACAAAGTAGTTTTCCTGCTAACAAACGTGTGATCAAAGCCCCCCTGCTGGAGGTAATGAAGCAAAAAACACTATCAATGCACGTGTGTATATTTTTGCATTGACTATCTCTGTACTGCAGTGATCATGAGACAAAGAGCATGCCGATGACATCAGTGATGTGGAATGGCCTGAGACTTTGCTGCCAGTAAACAGAGTGCTACCATAACAAGTCAGATATGTGATCATTCATGGAAACATAGGATGTTAATAAGACTGTGTAGGCAACAGCTGGGTATTTGCTCTCAGATGAATTGCATAATTTGTATACATTTGTCACGGATCAAAACAGAAATAACACCATGCCCTAACATGTGATAAAAGTATTATGCGATCTAGATTCCATGGTATTTAAAAATAGATTCCTCCTCATCGCAGTATACTGTAGCTGCAAAACAGTTGATAGATGCCATGACAGCCTCCCACACCTCCTTCAATTCTGCCTCTGTGTTTTACAGGTTTGGAAATTCAGCTCTCAGTTTTCCTCTGTGGACAGATGGAGCTTCAGCGATACTCCTTCCATGTCAAATCACCTGGGAACCTGCTCCTTCTACCAGAGAGAAGATCGCACTGAGCCGGTGGCTTTACCCTGCCTGGGAGAGGTCAGAGACAAACATGGGAAACTAAAGCATAAAAGATAACGCTCACGTTTCAGAGCACAGCGGGCAGACCACAACACGAGTTATGCCTTGTTTGAAATCACTGAGACGTAACATGTATGCACTCATCTGAAAAGTGGAAAAAGCCTCCGCATGTAGAGCTGCTGTATAAAATCAGAGCTGCAGTGTGTTAAAGCCCTGCAGAAAGACAATCTGTCGTATATTAGAAATAAGAATAATTTAGTGTAACAGGATATCTTGGTGATGTAATCATCCTTTTTTTTTTAAAGCATTTACTCAGATCATTTTTCTCGTTGGTGTGCAAAATTCTCTGAGATGGATCTTGTCATGCAGTGTAGTGTGGAGAGAAACGTGAATGCTAAAAGTCTTTTTTGCATTTCGAATTTTCGCATTTGGGCATGTTTTGCCTGGGGAACATCCTCATGATATTAGATGAACCATTTGGCATGACTGAGATGACAAGTGCTGTTTGTTCCAGCATATTTCATTCTTATGGTGAAAGGCAATGTTTGAAAGAAAAATCAAGGAAGGGGAAACGCTGATGACTGTTTCAGTATGACAAGACTGACATCTAGTGGATAAAAACTTAAGTATCCCATCTGTATCAAATGGTGTGGTTTGGCATTTTAATGCTGGAGATTACATCACATGCTGCATGTGTCATATTTAATAAAATACAGCAGTGCTTGCTTTGTGATGAGAACAACTCAGTTTGAAATAAGTGTGATCTGCATATGTGAATAAATGTGATTTTTAGCTGGATTCGTGACTTTTTTTAAAGCAGCACAATGAACAGAATTTAAAGAACATCATAAAAAGGTTAATTTATTGATTTCAGACTTTCAGAGAAGACGAACACCTAATGTTTTACATCACTGCATGTCAGATGTTTCAGGGTTGCGCATTTTGTTGATCACCTCTGACAGCATTTTGTTACACAGGGCAGCATATGGATTAAGGACCACAGCTTGTTGTCGAGCAAATTCACTTCCAAGTGCAGCTGCTTTTTCAAAATCTGCTCTGGCTTCATCATTCTGGCGTGCTAGTCTATGTAAAAGGCCTCGTTGCACCAGCGCCTGGCAGGCAGTACGCCCAGTGCTGCCGCTCAGAGCAATCGCTTGGTCCAGATCCCCCAGGGCTCCTGCAAAGAGAACAGCACCGTGAACCAAACACATGTCTGGAAAGTTGATTTTTTTTTTTAGGCCATGATGTTCTAAGATACTCAGCTTTGGCTTTGGGTCAGGCTACTGAAAAATTCATTCTGATAAACACAGCTGAAATGTGCTTGAACTACTTTTCTCTCAAGTACTGTGGAAATCAAATAATGAGGAAAAAACAAAAAGTCATTCTCAAGTAAACTGCTCATAACCGAGCATTATCCATTCAAAAGCTTTATATGTATTAGTAATATCCTTGTTCTACTGGTTCAACAACACATAACAATGACTTTCAGATGAATAGACGTTCTTTTAGAAATCTGCAGTTGCTAGTGACATGCTAGTCATTAGTGAGTCAAGGACTGTTGTTTTTGCCTACAAACCTGCCCTTCTTATGTCAGGCAGCAGGTAAAAGCAACCAAACACCACACTATCTCAGAGCACCATCGCTGTTGACAAAGTGCATCAGCTAGACAAAGCTCCGGTATTCACGCTGGCCTTAGACTCGGCAGTCTGATAAGTTGGCACACCATGGCATCTCTGGAAAGGGTTATTATTGAATTTGTTGCACATACCTGCTGTGTCCCCCTTCAGTCGCAGGGCCTGTGCCCGGTTGTTATAGGCAGAGGCTCGCTGAGGAAGAATCTGGATTGCCTGGCTGAACAGCTGAAGCGCAGTTTGTAAATCCCCAGTCTCTGCTGCTGAGACACCCCGCATCTCCAGCTCTTTCACTTGCTTCAGCAACTCTCTGTCAAAGCCACTGTCTGGCAGGAGGAGATAAACAGGTTGAAAAAGGACTCAAACTCAATTGACAGGTACCGTGGAAAGGAAAACAGAGAAATGTCACTCGGAAATCAGTTTGGATTACAATGTCATGTTTTTCGCAGCCCAGAAATGGAATGTGTTCAAATAAATTCAATATACTGTGACATGATATGTTGAGACACACCAGTCAGAAGCTCATGCTCACCATCATCAATTAATTCCTCCTCTTGGTTTAGGCCGGGAATGTCTCCAAAGGGGGTGGTGGGGTTGAATATAGCCTGCAGTACAGCTCTGTCATGTGCCGAGGCCATCTTACTGTCTTACTGGTGTCTGCAAAACAAGGAGAGAAAGACAGGAAGAAAAAAATCATTCCACCAAAATTACAGCAGGACAGAGATTTCTTCCTCCCCTAACTTTTGCCATTTCTATTAGCCAATCAGAGAAGGGGGCGGAAGCAGAGGTGGACTTTGAGATTTTCTGGCACTAAATACATCTGCATCCTGTTAACTAAGAAATGCAGGCCAGTAAAAACTGCATACCGCACAGCACAGACATAAGTACACCAGAATAAACTGGACGTCTGTAAACATTGGAAAAACTCTTATTGTTCACTTTATTACAGTTCGTATATTATCAAGATTCATTTTTATCATGATTGTATGTGTTTGCTTTATATCATGACATGTTCACATATGTTTAGTGTCTCTTTCAACCCCTCTGTAAAACACTCTTGCCATGTTTGAATAGTATTATACAAATACTGTTGGCCTGGCTTCATTTGACTCTTGTTGTTTTGGTAGAAGGAAACAGAATAACCCTAATGTTTTATATGATAGTTTGTGTTTGCTTGTTTGATTTATCCATAAGCATACTCTATCCATGGTGGGCCATTTTATTAACCACACAAACTGTTGCCATGAGTGGCAAAGTGGCTACTTTATAAGACCGTAGGTGTACCTAATAGAGTGGCCACAGGTGAATGCACACAGGTGCGCCAAATTAAGTGACCAGGATTTACTTAATAAAGTGGCTGGCCATAGGACTTTATCATAAAATAATAACCGTTACAACAAATACTGGGTGCTTTTATTTTCCTTTGGTTTGCTAAATTTTTGAACAATTTATCGCCCCAAAATTTACTGTTCATTTTATTCAATTTATTAAAATTTTCCAGGAAAATCAAATCCCACTGATGATTTGATTTTAGTCTCAAAAACACAGAAAAAAAAAAACTCATGTAAAAAACATGAGACCCTTGCATAGACACATTTGGGTGTTTGTGGATTTTGTGCAAGAGGTTGTTTCTCAGAAAGCTCTAGTAAGTTGTTTGTGGTACTAAAAACACAGGAAGGAAGGAAGATGATGCCGCATCCACACAGATCAGAAGCTATAGTTGCCTATCATCCCTACTGCTTGCAGATGTTCCTCCACTTAGCAATATCTGTACCAAAGTATATATACACATTGATCAACTTGCGTATTTGAAAACTGAGAACCATCAGTAAAAATATCTATGATGGTTCTGTTCATCACTCTCCTTGTGCTCTCTACAGGTAACTGAGCTCTTATACCTCTAAAGAAAAAATGTTGCTTTATTGTATGTGATTATTAATATCATTGCTGCTCCTTTGTGCTGCTTTTATCATAGAATTTATGCTTTATTTTAGTACTTCTCTTAGTATATCTCAAATTACTGCGTAGAGAAATAAAACAATTGCATAATAACTCATTTTTGATGTAAAGAAGCTATGTAAAGGTTTGCATTTAGTGCAATTTCAACAAGTTCCAATACATGTTTGTGGTGAGTGTGACTCAAGAAGTACAGTGGGTTGTCTGTTAATCATACGGTTGGTGTTTTGATCCCGTCTCTTCCAGTTTTCATATTGCAAACTGATAATATACCCCGAATAGCCCCTGATGCATTTATGCTAGTCTATACATGTTAAACAAGATGCTTAGGCATAGAATTGAAGCACTCTATGAATGTGTAGATGATAAGGTAAAAAGAACTCTCAGTGTTCAATTAGAGTAACAAAAGCACTATATACGTACCAATCCAGTCTAGGTGCTTGGTAAAGTTGCTGTAAAGTGGTACAACTGAAAGTTTCCCAGAACCTTCAGTTGTAGTACAGGCTGGTACCACAGTAATGATCCTTTAACCACATGTACCCACATTGGGGCACACAAGTTTTACCACAGTTCTGACCTTCTCAACATTTATAATTGTCATCAAAAGGCTTTCAGAAATACTAAATTGAGCATGTGTAGATATCCAAATAAAGCTCTGCTAATCTATGGTACTTAATGTACTGGCACAACAGCAGTGTGGGCCAATGACACAGAGTTTGGAGTTTTGGTTGGTTTATAATTTCTTTTAGTTTTGAAAGTGGATTATATTTGTCGGGGTTTTTTTAAAATAGTTTTTTGTGTTTCCTTGTGTTCATGAATTTCATTACCACTTTGATTGATCATATGTTTTCCTGTTGTTTTATTATTTGCACCTCTACTCTTCAGGTTTGTTAGTCTCTCTTTCCTTCCTGTCTCCTCTGTCTTCTCTTGTGTTCAGTCCTCGTCTCTGTGTTAGTGACTTCTTGTTTTATTTTTCTGTTAGTGGTTCCATGTGTTTAGTGCAGGGGTAGGCAACCTTTCTGATGGCCATTTAAAATTTCCTCAGAAGTCACACACAATATAAAGAACCACTTTATAGAATTAGATTTGTTTGCAGATGTTGGCAGCTATCAGCGAATAGTTATCAGCTATTTGAAACAAATCCATAACAAGAACTCCATAACAGCAAATGAACTGTACAACAGAAAATACAAATGCTATTTATGGTCTCCTCACAACAATGATAAGAAAAATAAACTAAGCCAATATGGCATGTCTGTTAATACAGAGACACACATGTTAATCTGATATCTGGTCTCCCACTCAGAGACACAGGTCTCCGAGTGTCCAGCATTCAGACGGCTACCTGAGGATACTCATGTGAGAAAAAATCTGCTCACACAGACATGTAGAGCCAAATACTGTCAATAAGGCCTCTGCAATGTTCTGAAGACAGTTAAACTTGTCAGGTAGTGATGTCCAGCAGGTGAAAATGCAAGCTCCATGAACACGCACAGCTATGGATTCCAGCTGCCTTAATGTTGCATTAACTGGCATTAACTCAGCCAGTTAATGTGAGTCAAATCTAGCTGCTCATTAAAGATTTCTGGTTTGATCAGAAAATAAAACATTGGTCCATACGCCTGAAAGTCACAAAAATGCATTGTGTCTCGAGTCTACGGATTTATCCATATATTTCCGTGGTGCTGATGCTGTGCTTAGCGGAAAGCTAACAACGTCCCAAGTTATTTTTAGCCAATTACAAGTTGAATCTAGTAGTTGGGTTTGTTAGCTAAGATACTGTCATTAAGAAGAGGTACAACTAATGTGTCTATGCGAGCTGATTTGCGATGTGCATCGCTGGCGCGGCCATTTATATTTTTAATGCACCTTCTCAGATTAATTCACTGCGTGTCGTGCCCAGGCCTGGACTGAGACAAAAAATCGGCCCGGGCATTTAGACTAGAGACCGGCCCCCCAGGTATTAAAGCCATTAAATGAAAACAAATGCTGTTGTGACAGTGATGTACAATCTTGTTGGTATATGTATGATTGCTATACATTTTATGTCTGATAAAAACTTTGGTTGTAAGCTTCAGATAATTATTTAATAACAGCCAGACATTTTAAATGAGAATAAGAAAGTATTTCTTAGTGCCCCCCTTTCCCTGTTAATGCCCTACCCGCCCCTGCACAGTTACCAGCTGTCAGCTACGTAGAAAAGGATCTTGGTGTTATTTGTCTCTCAGAAACAGTTCATAACTTCCCTTCAACTCATTCATGTCACCTAAAAGGTAAACCTGTTTCTCCATCACCTGTTCAGCTCTGATGATTCAGTAAGGACATCTCCTGGTTACATCTTCATGTTTCCCTCTCACCAGATATACAAACCGATATCATGACCAGCAGCTTTTACAGCTGTGGCTCCAGCAAACATCAGCTGATACTAGAAATTAATATTAAATAAATTCTAACAACAGCTGATCAAGCTTAAACATGCTGCTGTTTTTTAGCGCGACATCCGGCGGTTTCCTCTTTGTGGCGCAAAGTGGGCGATAAACAAACGAGAAAGAAAAGCCGATCAGCTGATCATTGATCAGAGAATGAAGAAGAGGCAGCTATGCAGCCTAACCACAGAATAAATCCACATTTGTGTCTCAAACTGCGTCCCTTCTCAGCTCAACACGAAACGCGTAATAATTTCTCTGAATGCGGGACGATTCCGTTTTTTACGGGACGGTTGGCAACTCTACTAACTAACCTTATGAATAAAATAAAGTTCACTATCAGTAACATCATAGCACCCACCCAGCTGTATAGAAACTCTGTCATGCTAGCTAGTACCCAGTACGAGTTATTGTAACTGACTGTAAAAAGTCAGCACAACGAAAATAAACTCCACCTAAACTTAGTTTATATCTGACCCAGATAGACTGCAGGTCATAACTTCTTACCTGAAGTTCAGTTCACCTGACACTCGGACCGGCAGCTGCCTCGGGTCTCTCCTTCTCCTGCCTCCCCTTCCCTCATCCACCTGCTGGCCTCCACCACTTGTTAATTTTACTGAATCTGTGGAAGCTCCGCCATAGCCACCACCAAACAACTGAGTTATTTTACACACCAGCCAGCACCTGGCCAATCCACCACCTTTCATTATTTATACTGTTACAAAGGAAAAAAAAAAAGTCACCGGGCCACCGAGCAAATGCCCGGTATGCCCGATGGCCAGTCCAGCTATGGTCGTGCCATCAGTTAATCCTTCGTGTGCCAACTGTGGCACGCGTGCCTAGGGTTGCCGACCCCAGCCCTATAGTATCGTTTAACATCAACAGCAGAAATTTGCTGTACTTTGCAATATAAACTATCATTTCCAATACTGTAAATAAAACATAGCAAATAAAAAAACATTAGTGGTTCGTGACCCCCTTCGATCAAAGCAATATCCATTTGAAAACCTTTGTCGCAGTATGAACAGTGTAACCAATGGGAGATTTTGCCTGCTCAAAGAGTTTCATGTGAATACATTTTTCAATGTTCCACAAAGAGAAGCAGCAGAGATAAAAGGAAAATATTCATTCTGCACAGTAATAAATTACCATAACTTTATGCAACCCTGACTGATTTTTTTCTATCCTGCTAAATATTTTATATTTTGTATACACTTAATGTGAATCAAATAAATCAAAAAATGGAAAAACTCACTTGATTGCAATATTTAGTACAGCACAGTTTAAACTCTTTTTATCAATTAAAGTTATCCAAATTTCAAATAATGATCTTGTACATTTTTCTCCAAAATAGTTAAGATAATATATCAATCTCAATTTGCAGCATACAGGAGCAATTTGGTAACTAGACATCAAAATTGGCCTCCATCACGCCTCTGTCTGTGGCTGTAGAACTAAATGGAAAAATCCATGTAGTTCTACAATCAGCAGAAGCCAATCAGAAAAAATCAGACTATGTGAAAGAAAGTAGCAGTATGCATCTGGCTCATCAACAGTTGCCCAAAGCATTGCAAACTTTTTCTGGGTGTCAGAAAATGTGTTCTTTTTCCAATACTCCTACACCTAAGGTCATAATATCAAAACTAACTGTGGTAAGTTGATGAAACTAACACATTACATGGTTAAATAGTTCTTCTAAAAGTTGAAATAGATTTTGTTTGCATAGGATTCCTAGAAATTGGTGAAATTTGAGGAATGAAAAATGACGCCACCATATTTGATCATATGCCCTGTTTACCTATAACTACAGCAAATGATGGTAGGCCGATTTTCAACATATACCATGTGCATCTATTAAGCCATACTTAGGAATAAATGTATGTAATGTAACTAATTTTGGACATTTTCAAGCAATAAATAGTGAAAGGTGTGATTTTGCTCCTTTTTATGACTTTATTAGTTTATATTATACTGATATGACAGATAATATACTTTATTATTTTACTTCATATAGTTTATTTTTTCTGAGTTTTAATAATGCTATAATTTGTCTAGTAATTCAGTAAGTATTTAGTATAAGTATTCAGTTTAATATTTGTCTTCTTAGTTCATTTATAGAAAGAGGAATTATCAAGTGTTAACGAGTGAGGCCCAAAATACAGAGATGCAGATTGAATTTAAAAAGACAAGCAGTTTATTTGTGCTAATGATATATGCAAACACCCGGGAACATAGCTGAAACTGACTGCAGAAACAAGACTGGGAAAGTAAAACTATACACTAGGGCTTGATATGCACCATCTGGGGCTGATTACTATATTACTGATAATAAAGAAGACAAATACAAATATTTGAAACCTATACAATTCAATTCAATTTTATTTATATAGCGCCAAATCACAACAAAAGTCGCCTCAAGGCGCTTCATGATACAGAGAAAAACCCAACAATCATATGACCCCCTATGAGCAAGCACTTTGGCGACAGTGGGAAGGAAAAACTCCCTTTTAACAGGAAGAAACCTCCGGCAGAACCAGGCTCAGGAAGGGGCGGCCATCTGCTGCGACCGGTTGGGCTGAGAGAAGGAAGACAGGATAAAAGACATGCTGTGGAAGAGAGACATAGATTAATAACATGTATGATTCAATGCAGAGAGGTCTATTAACACATAGTGAGTGAGAAAGGTGACTGGAAAGGAAAAACTCAATGCATCATGGGAATCCTCCGGCAGCCTGTCTATTGCAGCATAACTAAGAGAGGATTCAGGGTCACCTGGTCCAGCCCTAACTATATGCTTTAGCAAAAAGTAATGTTTTAAGCCTAATCTTAAAAGTAGAGATAGTGTCTGTCTCCCAAATCCAAACTGGAAGCTGGTTCCACAGAAGAGGGCCGGAAAACTGAAGGCTCTGCCTCCCATTCTACTTTTAAATACTCTAGGAACAACAAGTAAGCCTGCAGTGCAAGAGAAAAGTCCTCTAATGGGGTGATATGGTACTACAAGGTCATTAAGATAAGATGGGGCCTGATTGTTTAAGACCTTGTATGTGAGGAGCAGGATTTTGAATTGAATTCTGGATTTAACAGGAAGCCAATGAAGGGAAGTCAAAACAGGAGAAATCTGCTCTCTTTCTAGTCCCTGTCAGGACTCTTGTTGTAGCATTTTGGATTAGCTGAAGGCTTTTCAGTGAGTTTTTTGGACATCCTGATAATAATGAATTACAGTAATCCAGCCTGGAAGTAATAAATGCATGAACTAGTTTTTCAGCGTCACTCTGAGACAGGATATTTCTAATTTTAGAGATGTTGCGCAAATGGAAGAACGCAGTCTTACATATTTGTTTAGTATGTGCGTTGAAGGACATGTCCTGGTCAAAAATGACTCCAAGGTTATATACATCTTATACCATGTATAAGATGTATATAATTATTATGGATATGTGATAACAGAGAACTTTCTATTTGAAACAGTGTAATAGTTCTGCTGTTGAATTGTTTTCTACTGACATGCTCAATGGAGCTGCTGTGTGGGAGATATTAGCGCACTCTACAGAAATAGAAATGTTCAGCGAGGGGAGGGGAGAAAAGTGGTGCAGTTGTTTAAAATGTGCAATGTAAACTTTATTTTGCATGCTCAGTTCTGTTTTTGACTGTCATATTGGTCTAAAGTCATGGCCATTTACCCACTCTCCCAATAGATTCAGTGGATTTATCAGGGCTGATAACAGTAATTATCTTAAAGAGGTGTCATGAAGTGATATGTTAACTGTTATAGTCAGTCTTACAAATACAAAGTTGCAAAGAGGATACTGAAGCTTCATCAGCTATGATCAAACCCCTTTGTTGAAACTTAGCTAATTAAAAAAATGTACAGACAAATTAAAGCCAAACTGTATCTGTTATTGATAAACATGAATAAGCTTTGAACACATAAAACTAACTTGATCTTGATCTTTTATTGCTATTTTGACTTACAGCTCTGTGGTTAGATTCATCTAGTTCTCTGTGCTGCTCCAGTACATCTGCTAGACAGGAGCACTGAGTGGTGTAGTTGAACTTACTGCTGAAGTGAAAGTGGAATTCACCACAGTTTGAGATGCACAGCTGATAAGAGTGAACTCTAGTTTCTAGCGTGTTCATAAAATTGTACTACAGCCTTAAAGAGTGCTGAATGTCACACTTGTTTTCTCAGTTCTTCGCAAAAGGAACAAAGAAAATAGTTAACTGGCACATCACAAACTATTCACCTTTTTTTAAAGAGAAAATCTAAGGTTAGGGCTACCACCAAATGATTGATTCAGTTACAAATACTCTCAATGCCAGTTGTATGCTCTTTGATTTTGAATTTAACTTTGGAAATGTCTCAGAGTTGATGTCTCTGTTTTTCTATCTGAATTCCTGTAAATGAGTAATTTACCTGTGACATCTAAACAACCTGTGATCACTATGGGCAGGCTATTTAGCCAGAATAAAAGCAAAATAAAAAAGGTGATAACCAAGCGCACATTTTTCATTTAGTCTAAAATCAGATCAGGGACACTCAGCTCTTAAAAGTGGAAAAAATATGTAGTGCACATCCTTGTTCACCAACGGTTATACCCATACTGCAGGAAAATGATTACAGTATCAAAAGAATGTCACTGCTACTGTCATTGGTGAAATGAAGAGCACTGAGCAGACTCGGGTATAGGGAGACTGAAAGTAATAGCTTCAAATAGAGGTGCCGTTGTGTTACAAATGGGTGATAACAGCAGCAGGGAATACCCAGATGATCAAACATGGAAACACTGTGGCTTGTCAAGGTTCTCATTGGCTTAGAAAGTAACTGCAAGTATCTCCACAAATATCTGTAAGTGAGTCCCAGAGATGAAAATGGTTCCAGCTCAAAGCCTTTTCCAGTGGTTTCCAATTACTGACAGCAGTGATCTGGAACAAGAGGGAGATTGTGGAGGTATGAGTTTCTGGTACCTTTAAAAGGATAAGGCAGATCTGACATTGAACTGTAGTAGATGAAACACAATGTTTGTCTTGATAGGGGGTCCTCGGTTATTATGAACTGCATTTTTGGTTCATTTTTAGCTTTGTGAATCTTACTTTACTCAAATGATGTGGCTGTTTCAATTGGCACACAGATCCTGTGGCATTCAGAGTTGAGGTCTGTAGCTAAACACTTCTTTCTGATATTCTTGTTGTGCTGCATTATGCTGACATATTTATTATCAACTAGGAGTATAGGATTTTGCTGCATGCTTCTATTCAAAGAATATCCACAAGGTTTACCCTTTAGCTAATGTATTAAAAATGAAATGAAATGTACAAAATCGTGCATGTTGTGAAATATTGTGGCTGCAAGGCAATGGCTACTGTTGGCTCTACATGATGTAGGCGTATTTGCCTATTTATTAGTGATCAAGAAAAGACTTCATGACCTGAGCCACAGAGGCAGACTACCTCTGGGAGACCTCACAACAGAAAGGTCAGGCTAAGGTTTATTTAAAAAATACAAAAAAATACAGAATTAGAGTTCTGGAACAAAGTGCTGTAGACTGATGAGATAAAATCTAAAGCAAGAATATCTCACGATAGCTTGAGCTTAAAAGCTGCCAGTAGAACTGGCACACTAGCATTTTCAATTCACTGCTGATCAAGGAAATGGGATGCACACAGAAGTATATAAGAGCTTTGGATGTGCACAGATTCCAGAAACTCTCTGATAACATTATATTATTAGGGAGTTTTTTTTCCTGTTTTTAGAGGGACCAAAGTTTGTTTTAGGGTAAAGAGGTGGAATGTCATTGATTAAAGTGGCTGCTGTGACTGGGAGAAAAGTTTTAAGCATGTACTGTTTATGCTTTAAACATTTAGGGCAATGGCTGCAAAGAGTTTGCAGATTATATAATGGTTTTTCCACATTTTGGACAAAACGATCCATCTCCCACTTCTTTGAATGTTGATTTAAATATGCTTAAATTAAAGGTTAGATTTGGTACTTAATATCTATCATTTTAATTCAGTTAGAATGGCTGTAGCACATACCCTGAAGAAAGAAAGAAAGAAAAGCAATCATTCAAATACTTGCAGTTGAGGCTCTGGATTTAAACGTCTGTTATACTTCTGCATTTTTTTCTGAAGTTAAATCCTTTAGGCAGAAAGGTTACTTTCTTAGATGAGGGAAATCTGTGAGAAATAAAGACTTGATTGCTGAGCTGAGAGAAGTTTCATTTTTAGCCACTTGAGAGAGCTCTTGCTGCTTTTATTTCAGCTGGGCCTCCTGCTCTCCTTCCACCAAGTCAGCACACATAGCTTGATCCTGCAGGACTCCCATTTTCCACAGGGTAATAGAAGTTAAAGAGTAAGGGCTGGGCTATCATGTCCACGGTCACTCAGTAAGAAGTAGATTTTCTGCAGACCCATGGTGTGTTCCCCATGGTCTCCCTTATAGTGCAAAAGCAGAAAGGCAATTGTGTGCGGATTATCGGTCTCCTATTACCACAAATGTCATTGCATCAGCACCACTTAGCCTGATTATGTCAATAGAGAAACACATTGACAGTATTAACAGACAGAGGGTGGTGGTGTCTTTGGCATAGACCAACAGGGAAATTGCCAGATAATCTAAAAGCATTGACCAACAGTGGCAGCACTGCGGTAAAATCCACACATAAACAGCAGTGAGTGCATTCTTTGTATTTCTTCTGAGCAGTTGCAAGGACAATAGATTAAATCTGACTGTAAAAGCAGAGAATAAATAATGGAGCAGCATTAACTGGTGCGCTAACAGGGAATTAAAGCGAATGCTCATTAATTGTTAGTAAAATGGAAATTTCCACCACCAGTGAGATTTTGTTTTTTACAAGATATCCACTGAGTTTAGCTGAGCAGCTAAATACAGATGATTAAAATTTTGTAAGAAATGTTTCTTTTCTTCTGCTTCTTTCATTTTTAATGTCTGGTAGAGAAATTGACTTGGATAACCTAATAACTGTGAGAGGCTTTAGCTTTGCTCCACTACTGTCTGTAAATCTGACATCAAAGCTTGTGCTCATAATCCTTCTGCCCTATGGAGGTAAACAGGGGCCTCTGTGGCCTGGCCTGTTATGATGACGAAGGACTGTTGCATGCTGTGCAGGGGCATTCTGAGCTGGATTAAAACAAAATAATCTGCTCTGCGGAGAGTTAGGGAATAAATGCAGTGGTATTTATTGTGTTAGGTAAATAAACAATGTACGCCTTTTATGGGAAATCTTTGCTAACATTGTCTGTGCTGCAGCTCAATAAGTACTACATCGTCTTGTCTCAGAATTGCAGGGAAAATATTATCCATTATTTCTGAATCCTGTATGCTTAATTTAAAGCTAAAAATGGATGGCTACCCAATTTAGCCACCACCTTTGTCATTTTTTTTAATTTGTAAATTGCACAAAATGCCGAACACCAATATGAAAACACTTCACAGCTTAAAGCCCTTTTGTTGAACATTGTAATGGGTTGTCCATGTTCTCAATCAAGTTATCCACTCTTCTTTGTGTACTCTATGACCTTTTGTGAATTTGTAAACAAGCTCCAATAAACATGCTCCGATGTGGAAATTCCTTCTGTTTGCCTCATGTTTCAGCCAGGCTCAATGTGGAAACACTGTCAGGCGCCACTGATGTCTCCCACAACGTGTGAAACGTGCTGCATGTTGGGGAATCCATATTCAAGCTCATTATAATTTATTACCAGCTCATATTGATGTTGTGGTTTGGTTTTTCTATTCAAAGAGGCTACTCAGAGTGCTCTAGTTTCAAAACTTTCAAACCCCAAACTGATGAATCCAAAGACTTGTGTGTTAGATTAAATGGTGATTTCTAAATATGCTGAAGATGTGGATGAAGTGTCAACTTGTCCAGATTGTAACCTGCGTCATGGCCACTGACAGCTAGGATAAGCTTAAGCATTCTTGCAAAGCAAGTTGGATAAGCTGTTAAGAATGTGGATGGATAAGGAA
Organism: Aulonocara sp. 'chitande type north' Nkhata Bay; assembly: GCF_057382095.1. Taxonomy (NCBI): domain Eukaryota; kingdom Metazoa; phylum Chordata; class Actinopteri; order Cichliformes; family Cichlidae; genus Aulonocara; species Aulonocara sp. 'chitande type north' Nkhata Bay. Next base: position 33,500,841 of record NC_141357.1, read on the forward strand.
ATGGATAAAATAGTATGACCCTGATGGCTCTTTGTGTGATTGTGCGACTATATGATGTGACTCCTCGCCTTGAAAAGCAACCATAGACTGTGTCTCTCTACCATCAGGGTGATTATAAGACAAGAAACCATTTGCATGTTTAGATTTAAATATTGCAATGCTGTATTTCATAGGCAAATGTCAATGGACTCGTGGACATATATTTATTCTCTGACTGACGTGTGATGCAGACAGATCTTTACTGCATTTGCTGCAACTTGACAAAAATGGCACACAATAGTAATTTTAAATGCTAATTTTAATCCTTAAACATATGCATTAATTAGCCAGGTTTTTGTTAACATCATCTCCACTATGCAAATTAATATATTTAGAACTGTCACTGCACTGCTTCCATCAGGCTGAGATGCATTACATTTACCATCCAAGTCATTCTTGTATGAGATGTCATTTATAAATGGGTTAGTAAAAACATTAAAACCCCAAACTGATGAAGTGAACATTGATCACCTTGTTGTAGTGTGCTGTAACAATCTTGGGGCCTGACACTTATATGAATGTACTTTGAAATGGAACAGCTACCTGAAAGTTGTTGTAGTCCAAGCACACTGCTTTATGTCCCTCCAGAATACTTGCTTCCTCAACTAGCAACACGTCCCATCACACTACAAAACTGGAACACGACAAAGAGCTCAAGGCAGCGATCAAACTCTCCAGATCCTGCAGATCATGGGCATTCAAAGACTGCTGTAACAAGTGTGATAGCCCCACAATCCACAGAAGTTGCCTTCTGAATAATGCTGTCTGTCACACACCACAAGACATCATTTGAAGTCACATATCTATACACAAACAGGTCGGAGATGTTTTGACGGTATACAGGGGTGGTTTTAATATTGTGGCTCATTAGCGTATATCACACGTTCGACTTTTAAACTGCCAGGCCTAATTCATTATTGACTGTAAAATAGGCAGAGTATATATTTTTAAATGGTAGAATTGACATTGTAATATAATGTTGGACAAGACATACACTGACTAAGAACCATCATGGTTTGTGTTTTGAATGCAACTCTATCTTTTGAGTTTTAAAACAAAATTAGATTCACGTGGGCATACACATTCCCTCATGCTTCCAACCAACCAACCAACCAACCAACCAACCAACTAACTATGATTAAAATCATGATTGCATCAACTGAGGCACAGAGGAAAAACTAAATCCAAATAGCAATTTTAGGATTCGGGATATCTGGACATGTAACTGTAATGTTTTCCCAAAGTAAAGTGGTGGAGCGTGGCCGGAACTGTCATAACGAACCAAGGATGATTTATGGTTTTTACTAGGGGGATATACAGTGGGATTTAAGAGGAACAGGTTGCTTTGTTAGAGAGGTGATGTGTACACCTCAGCTGTTGATATAAAACAACACACTGAAACTTTAGGACAGAACTAAAACTAGTGAGGTGAGCCATTCCAACAGATTTCCCCAGGCTAATGTACATTTCAACCCTTCTGGGATTGTTTTGCAGATGTTGAGTGAAATTTGATCTCGGTTTGGAGTCATAGTGCATGCGCACAGATGTGTGTCTTTAAGGTGAAATTTAACACATCTGAACGCATGCACTTGAATTAATACAGTGTTAGCATGCAATTTAAAAGTGTAATCTATCTATATTTAGAATATAGAAGGGACATTAAACATGGAACATGAGTGGAAGCTTTTGTCACTAAATAATTAACTTTATTGAGAGACAAACATACCAGTGCTTAATGATGTATTCAATTTTTTTTCTATTGATGTCTAATGTTAGATTAGTGCACAGAGCTCTGTTGTACGTGCTAGTACAAAAGAGCAAATACATGCACTAGTATGTGCTAGTGCATGTATTTGCAAATCATAAGTCAAATTATTCCAATGCATGTATGAATATAAATAAAGTTAAAACAACCAATCAGTATCCACTCATCCATCCATCTATCCAAATTCCTGGTTACAAGGTTTTAGATTACAATATTTTAGAACATTTCAGGCTTTTGTACAAATCACCAAAATACAAAATTGTGTAACTAAGTCAGGGAACTAGAAGTACAGCCATTTGGGATACTGAGTCATGGAGGTACTCTTCATGTGATCCAAAGGTCCACTGCCAATAATGCTAAGGAAGGGATAGTTTAACTACTTACCTTGGAAATCGGTAATGCAGTACCAGATGCATTGCAGTCTGCTGTTTTGGTTGCTTAAAAATGGTTTCCACTGAGGTTCACTAAGTAATATTGGCTTCTTCTTTTCAAACCAAGGTATGTAGCTCAAAGGGAAGTGAGGAAATTCATCCACTGGGAGCGAGGGAAACGCCACCTTTTGTTCCAAAAGTCCAAGCCCTGTTTAAATCAGTGACAAAAACAATACCCAAACCACTCTGCTTCTTCTTAGAGAGACAGAGAAGTGTGTTAAGTGTGTTAAGCTCTGTAGCTGCATTTTCTTTGGCAACAATAAACCTTGATAAGTTGGTAACATCAATTCCAGCTGATGCATGTGAGTCTGATATCTGCAGGGAATTAAACACTATATCATAGTTAGAGGCAGTGTCTCAAAGAGGAATATCATTACAGTTTGTCCATGAAAAATATAAATGATAGATGAACACATAATCCACAAATTCACTTCTAGTCTCAAAATTTGGCAACAAAGATGCTTTATCTTTATTTCCTTTTGTACTATAATATTTTCAGTATATTTGGGGTGTATTCTCTTTTATACTGTGTTTGCGTTTCTTTCTTTTTTCATATTACACATTAATGATGCAATATCAACTGCATTTGTGAAGAAAATTACATTTTGCTATTAAATGTATTCCTCTACAAAACAGGTATTATGCTCGCTCCACCGCATTGACAATGAACACATATAACACTATTCAATCAGTGTTACTCCTCTGCTCATCTGACAGCTCTGTCTGGGTTTATAAACATGAGTAAGAGTTTTTCACTGCACTCGCTGACATTTTGATTGGTGCTGAGGGTTTCTTTAGCAGAAAGAGTAATAGTCGGTGGTTCTGACTGTGGAACAGTGAAATAAACAGTGTTATATTAAACAGTTACATCACAATTAGATATTCTGTCAGTTCATGAATTTGGTAACAGTGCAGATACTTATATAGGTGCTTATTTTGAAAAAGCAAACGATAGAAATATTCTGAAAGATCTAATCTAAGGGGCAACGCACCTTTAAGAATCAAAACACGTAAGCGGAAGCTTCTGTCATTCCTAAATTACTGTAATTGAGTAACAACAGAACGAGATTGCTAGAAGATGTATGCAAGCAAATATTTTCTGTTGCTGTCTAAGGTAAGATTGGTGATACAGAATATTGCAGTTTGATTCCAGTGTTTATCTACAATGTATTACATTGTACCTTTAACATCAGAGGCAGAAAATAAATACAAAACGCTCCTCCACTTGCAGTTTTCCCTGGAAAGCACACATCATCCTACCATCACATTTCTCATGCATTTTTTAGAGTCAACTGTTCTCATGCCAGGATGCACTTGAGAAGGTCTAGTTGATCTTTGTAAGGTGCCATCTGCATGTCTTTAAAGTACCCTTTTAGAAAGTTAAACAGGCACATGAATATCCCTGGAGATTATTTACCTGAATTGCATAGAAAATAAGATTTTTATGGTGGAGTAGACATTACAGTTTAGCCACAAAGTAGAATGGATAGCCTTGGTCCAAAGCTTATTTAACACTTGATGTCATGCGGCTACACCATTTGTGCAGGCGGGATAACTCATTTGGAAAATGAAAAGTCCCTTGGAATGATGTGTGAGATCTAATCGGGCGCAATATTGTATGGTTTGTAGATTACTTCTTGTCAGCCAGTTCACCGGGTGCAAAAACGGTTAGTTAATGTGTCAGGCTGGATTGTTTGAAAAACTGGGCATAGCTGTATAGAACTCAGAGAAACTTCATTTCAAAGCAATATTGTTCAATCTATGTTATCCTCAGAAAGCTTGCAATAAATACACAATATACATAAAAGTAGTAACTGTGAAATAGATCATATTCATTGCTATTTCCCACCAAGACTACTCAGTTCTATGGAAAGCCTTAACAAGCCTGTGTGCTGATGCAGTTATGCATATTGACCAAAGGATGGAGCCCAAAGACAGAGCTTCCTGGGCCTGCTGCTGGTCACTTGAAGGGATACAGTCTGTGAGGTTCGTGCACGGAGACTGAATAAAACATGATGCCTCTCTTACACCTTCAGCAATACAACAGCACTGAGCCTTCATTTCATCACCGTCTAGCTGAAGTTGCATTTGATTTCTTTTTTCCACATTAGAGTATTCCAAGGGCTTATCACTCAGAGCAAGATCTCAGGTTTTATTGTGGTAATTGAAAGCTCCAAGGTAGTTTCCATTATTATAAGTCAACAAGGTATTAATAGAAACAAAAAAGGAAAAGCATTAAGGGCAAATTTGCTGGTCTCTTCTTTAGTGACTCATAACAGTTGTATCTGGAGGCTGCACTGTTTTCATCTGGCGCAGGTCTTTTTGGAGCTGTCCGCCCACTTGCAGTTCCCATGTAAATACAGTTGTTTGTTATGAGCTATAGTTCTTGCTGCAGGTTTGAGGCACTGACCTCAGTCCAAATCTAATTAATCAACAGAGCAGTGCCACGTCCCACACCATTAACCTTTTTTAGGAGTGAGACAATCATAAAAGGCACAAGCCAGACCTGTGAGATAAAGCCCAGTGATTTTATAAACTCAGCCTCTGCTGCTACTGTTGGTTCAACTGTTACATCAGAGTAAGTTTCCAGCAAGCAACTTGTCCTGTTTAGGCTGTTTTTGTTTTACATTGGAGACTGTACTCTCAAAAGCAGTTTTCTTAAATAGTCATAAACAAAAATGCTTTTACGTCTTGTTTAGTTAACAGTTAAACAAAACACAAAAAAAAATGGTGTTATGTGGGCAGCAGCACAGTGGTGCAGTGGTTAGCCACGTTGCCTCACAGCAGGAGGGTCCTTGTCCCTGCATGGGTTTTCTCCAGGCACTCCAGCTTCTTCCAATCTGTTTTCTAATAGATTGGCAAACTGTCGAAGGTGTACCTCCACCTCTGTTGCTATGACAACAGGGACAGTCTCCAAGGATTTTAAATTGTTTACAAAAGATGTTTCGAATGGATGTTATATATCAGTATATTATGCTTTACTTAACATTAAAATCTATTTTTTAATGTATGTCACAAGGTAGTCTGAGAAATAATTCATGATCAGTGTATAAAATGCTCCAGCATGTTCCCTTAAAGCATGATGCAAGCTTTAAGGGACAGAACGGAACAGTGGGCTTTACACTGTTGATTTATTTTAACTGTGATTTTTTTTTTTCTAACCCTAATCATTTAGTTTTGGTTGCCAAACCACAAACTTTTCTCAACATTTATCAAGTCATTTGGTGTGACTTGCCACATTAGCAGAATACTTGCACAAGTCATTTTTAAACACAATGACAAACTATTTTGTCATTTAGGCATGACTGAGGGCAATACTGAAGATGATTTAACTTTCATGTAATTAGGTGCACATCTTCAACCCTTTAATCTGCCAACAAGCAGCTCCAGAAGTTGCACTGGATACTTTTTGTCTTTCACCTAGGCATTACTTATGCAGGAGAGGAGGACATTTCCTTATTTAGTTTCCAATCTTCTTTTAAATTCAAACTGTAGTCCTTCCAGTCACAAGTCTGTTTTTCAAAGGTCAGCGAATCTCCAGGAGAAATAACCATCTGTTTCACAGTTGTCTTGTGTACTCTGTTTGGAGATGTGAAAATAGAGAAAATACAACTTGCCATGTGCACAGCAAACAAAAAAAAAAGGGGGGGAGGTACACTGTCAAGTGCAAGAAAAAAAAGAAGAAGAAAGAAGAAACTGAAAATCAGCCAAGCATCACCTTGTGCTCTACTTCGTATTTTTTAAAATAAAAAAGCTACTCACTGTTTTCCATATTTGGCATAGTTTTATATTTCTGAATTTCAAGCTGATACTTTTTCTTCATTAAATTCTTGTCATTTTGCTTTTTATCTGTAATGGAAGTCAATGCTTATGCAGCAGACCTGATTCAAATTAGGTTTCCAACAATGAAAATCCATCGTCTGATTCTCTTTCAGACTTCTCAGAGCTTGACTGCAAATACCACCATTCTAGCAGTAATCTGTAAAAGGGAAATTTAGGTGGACCTATCTGGGAGACCTTTGGATGCAGTACTTTTGCAAAAATAGACTTATGTACATAATTAAGTTACATTAAGTTACATTTTAGTATTGGCATAATTAACTTAAGGCTCCTGATGATGGCATAGTGTTGAAACACTAATGAAGGACCACTTGGATTTAGCAGAAACAACTTCTGCAACATACATACAGACACACATTTAAAAACAATTAACAATGCTAATGGGCAGAGCAGCAAGTGACCCTGCAATAAGAGCCAGAGGACTACGGTTGCAGAACAAGCAACATAAAAGTTAGAGGACTATGTACAATAAATCAGAGAAGGTGAGGCATCAAGGACAACAAATGTAAATGTGATGACTGCACAGCACTATTGGAATTATTTCCCTGTAGTCAAACGCAGCCAGTTCTCTTTCATAGAAAGTGTGAGGAAAGTTCAATCTCTGTGCCACCACTGATGCTACATTGCCAGGTTTTATCTGACCAACAGGTCAGCTTGCAGTTTTTCATTTATTGTGGCTTGGGCCTTTGCGACTCCATTAACTTTGGAATTCTATCACTGTAGCTTATCTGTACATTATTTTGTAATTATGATAATGAGTAGTTTTTTTCATCATTTCCACTGCTGTGGAAAACTAGCTTCTGGCTGGTCGATTAGAGACTGAATTAGCACACATATTAATAAAAATGAGGGTCGTACTGTAGGAGAGAATGGTCTGTGTCATGTCGCTTTAGGTATTTAGGTAGGTATCCCCTTTGTCAAAAAGTGTTTTTTGAGTGATTTTACTTACTCTAAATCAACCCTCTTTAACAAACCTTAGACTGGGTGTCCTTGAGATGCAAGTAGCTTGACTCACTTGTAGCAGGACTTTTGTCACACACAAAACCATAAAAAAGGACAAACAAGCATATATGGTAACATTTTCTGACATGATGCAATGAGCAGAATTTTGAAGTTGTTAAGAAAAGAAACATCTACTAGTCAGCCCCCGAGAGGCTTTTTACTCAGGCGTTATTTCAGTTTGTTGGTGGCATCCTTGGTGAGATAAGATGAGATAATCTCTGATTGTGCCCTTCTCAGCTGAGTGGCAGGTTTCATCTGCGTGGGATGCCACCTAATGTGACAGGAGGTGACACCCTGGAACTAATTTATTCTGCTCTTAAGAGAAATTCCATTTCTCATCTGTCTGTGACACATGCAGCAGTACATATCATGTAGTTAGCAAATTATAGAGACGTCTCATTGGCTGACCAGTGTGAGAAATTAAGTGCTCCTCTGCATGTGCTGAATCCACCTTGGTGCTGTAGAAATTATTTTAGTGTAACAAAAATCTGAAAGTGATACTTTGAATAAAGTATGAGGTAGTCAGCTCATGCCCCGCAAACAGGGTCTGATGGCAAAACAGGTAAGCACATGATGTATGTCACTTTAATAAATGTATCAGACTGTGGAATCAATTATAATTGATCCCCCATTTATGAAACTTGGCAGGGACATTTATTAAACATCTGAGGGTTTGGGGTTTGATTAAATGGGCTGAGTGGCTGGGTCTGGTTGTTTTCATGTCAAAACAGCACTTAGTTGTAAAGTGCTTTAATAGTGTGTCAGATAACATTTACTTGCTGGTTGGATATTGTCATTTGTGGACAGGTGTTGGCTCCGTGAAGGGTGTAAAGCAGTAACTTTGCCTCACATTAAAATGTGTAATAGCTAGGATTGTAAACAACACAAAACACGTCGTTTTCACAGGGAGGGTTCTAAAACTGTGACATGCTTGTGTGTTTTGGGGTTTTTTGCTTACTTTTATTGTAATGGAGACGCAGGGTTCCTATATTTTACTCATTCATTGATGATTGATGGACTGATCCTGGAAGCTAAATATGTAAGGCCCAACATTTTATTAGGGCTATTCTTTATTGTTTATTTTGAGAGTATTATTTAAGTGGCAGTTTTTGGAAGGTAAAAATAGCAGAGAGGACGACTGTCAGAAAGAAAACCTCAATCAAAATTGTTCACAACTTGCAATTACTTGTCTTGTAGACTGTAATACTGGGTTTCATATAGTAGTTTACTAAAAGTGTGTTTTGCTATAGATATTAGCAGTTCTCACCTTTCTTCTCAGCAGGACATGAAGCAAAGGAGTGAAATTAGCTCAGTCAGCTGCTTGGGCCAATCCAAAATGGCAAGTTAGGGTAGTGTTGTCATCGTATCTCATGGTATAAATTGATTTATTTACAGGATTTTTATATGTATATAAATATTGTTCTTTGTTTTATATTTTAGTTTGATTCTCGTTTATGAGGATATTTAGCTTTTTACTCGGTTTTGTTAACCCCCCAGATTTATGCCCTCCAGTTGCATTCAGAGTGTTGATGTTTGTGAAATCCTGTCCAAACAGAAAGACCGTTTCAATCTCATTCCTCTTTGTTTGAATCTGAAGCTACTGTTTGCCAAACTGACACTTATCAGTTGGCCATGAGTATCTCTGTGTCTTTGCAGATGGTCGTATTTCTCTCTTATTGTTTGCCTTCCGTCTTAGGACAAGAAGATTGTTGTAGCTTTACTATTTTTGTGTTATTTTAAGTTTTGGTTTTGTAATATTTTTCATTCAGCTTTAGTTTTTCGGTTTGTTTGTGTTTCCTGTGTGGTACAGTCATTTCACGTTCTACTTATAGTCTCACCTTTTTCTTATATTTAAACTTGCCCTTCTTTTTAGTCCCTGTTTGCCTTTAATGTAACATGCTGCTCAGTTAGGTTTACTCAGTCTCACTGGTTTGCCTTTACATGTGCCCTTTTAGGACCAAATTGTCTGGTTGATGAGTCATGCACCAATAAGATTACTTTTATGTAAAAGCACCTTTTTTTTGCTTTGTTTCAATGCTAAAAAGAGGGTGAGAATTGCCTCGGTATAAGAAGCAAATAAATTCTAATAGTGACCAGGAGAAAATCACGACACGTGGTCTGGTAATAGGGAACACTACACTACTTTTTTTTTTTCAAAGCAACCTAGTGGGCCAGGATTGTGATTCTTGCCTGCAGTCCATGGCCCAAGGAGATCCCCTAGGCACCCTCACGCTCACTGTTTGATAATGAAATTTACATCACAGCGACCCAAGTGGACCCTAGCAGACTCACAGACACAGAAAGTATAAAATCCATTGAAGTCTTCTGGCTAGGGCCTAGGAGTGCAACTCTCAATCTCTTCCTCTAGTCCTAGGTGCATCCATCAGGCTGGCGACCTCATAAATGCACAGTAAGCTTTTTCTCCTTAGACTTCTCTATCACACAGGTTCATACAAGAAGTTCCCAGTCCAGTCCTTTGTTAAAAACGTCCCAAAAGTGGATTAATATTTCAATAGAAAAACAGATTATTAAAAAAAAAATAGAAGCAGCCAGATTTTCTCTGTACAGCTAAGGACTTCAAACAGCACCAAGCAGTATATTCAAAAATTCGCCTTGTAATTTTACTTTGGCTTTTACTCGGTGGTAAAGTTCTGGCAAAAAAAATGTATGGCTACGCAAGCACTTCAGAAATACTTGGTTGGATTTTAGGTAATTGGTTACATTTAGATAACCTACTAAAAGTTGGAGGAAGATTTACTAAATGGGGTAAAATAACATGTGACCACAATCCTCCACTAGCATTCATAGGTATTTTATGGGGGATTTACAAAGGTTGCACAGTTTTCTAAACACAGAAGCAGTCTCTTCATTTTATGATGCCTTTGTATACACCCCCTCAATGTTTCTTGTAACTTGCACATTGTGCACCTTTGTGGTCTTGCTAGCTAATTTTGCTGTGGAGGCAGCTGTACAATGACAATAAATAAAGTTCTAAGTTCTTAATATCTAATATCTATATTTAATAAACAAAGCACGCTTTTTTTGTATTAAATATGTGATGTGGAGTGAGCAGTGTCTGTATTCATCACATTCTGGACTATCATGCCACAGTAAAAAAATACTTTATTACATATTAGATATTCTATTTTAAAAATGGAGCTAAATATTTGATAAGTCAGTGTTTTTATAGGCACATGACTGCACATGCCTACAAAGGTGGCATTTTAGATATTCAAGTTAACAGTCTTTAGTCAGCCAATCAAAAATAACATTAACACAGCAAATGAGCCAAAATGGGAGTGTAGCAGCCAGTGGTAGATTACTTTGTAGGAAACATTATTTATTTGAGATTATCTGAGATTAAACCCCAGACTGGATCAAATGTATTTCCTGTACTTAAACTTAAAATATTACAGTCAAGATAAGCAATGACTTAGCTTTTAGTGACATTAGATTTGCATTTGGGTTGCTCTCCTTACTTTCCCCTTACGCTCTCTTACGCACACACGCATGCACACATGCGCGCGCACACACACACACACACACACACACACACACACGAAACCTGCAATTCAATTTCAGTAATCAGATTTATTTTCACCATAGACCATGCTGTTTCCACCAGAAGCTAACATTGGAACCTTTCATCAACATCTTGACACAATCACAAGTCAAATGTCTAATTTACATTTGGCCTCGTGCCACTGAGCTAATTAAAGATTTAAATTTGTTTGGATAGTGAACACAAATCAATAGTTCTTCTCTTTAGACACTTTAGTGGAGTCATCAGTTGCAAAGTTTAACACACAAGTTGGTTTAAGAAGCCGTTGCAGTGACTTAACTTGTGCCATTTGAAAATTGCTTCCCTGCTTCCTCTGATTCATCTGATTTCCTGGTTGCACAAGCATCGTGCATAATGCAGTAATGATGAGTTAAATCTAGTGTCTTGCATTTTGTTAGAGAAGGAAATGTCAGATGTAAAATCTCACAACTTAAAGTCATGAATTTAGATGGAATTGGTCTTTTATTAATTCACTGATCATTTATTCACGTTGTGCTCTTCAATTCCTGTTTAATACGTAATATTTTATTTTGTAGCAGTCATTGCAATGGTGAAGAGTGCTGTAAAGGTCCTGTAAATGACAAATAACCATGTTTAAGATGATGTGAAGTGTCTGCCCAGGCACTTCACATCATCTCTTGAAATCCCCTCAAAGTCTATGAAGGTCTTTGGAAGAGTTGAGAAATAGGATAGAGTTTTATAGACTTATAATGAACAACTCTCCCTGTCCTCTTAGAAGCAGGGAAAGTCTGCCTGTTGCCCTGTCTGGCCTTTTTGCCTTTTTGCCCGTGTTGATCGCAATGAAGCACCTGAAAACCCTAGCAGACTGAGATTAGAGAAAGGATAGAAATAAAGTTGCTGCTTGGTGAAGTGGTCATGAACTCGAGGTTTGAGATGTGCATGATGAATGTAAAAGTAAGCGAGACTGAAGAACACCATTGGTTCACTGGAATACAGATAACCTGAAAAGTTCAAGTAACATGCAATATATCAGATTCCAATTCAGTGAATATATGCCAAGCATCATTAGGTGAGGAGTGAGGGGTAGAGTAGTCCTCTGGAGATCAGGCATTGTGGCAGATAATCGTGGGGTGCAGGCTTTTAAACTGTAGTGAGTCTATATATTTTTTAAGATGGCAATATTTTATTGCAATATTATTTGTTTGCAATATTTTATTGCAATATTAAAAAGAACATGCAAAAGTGCTTCAGGTGTTCAAAGTAGTGGATTCAACTGATGGTTTGACCATAAAGCACAGGATTCAGACAGCTAATCCTTGAAAGGAAGGCCCAGAGTTCACATGTCTAGTTTTCTATTGTGTAATAGTGGGACCTTTCATTCACTGATTTTACCATCACCCAAAATGCAGCACTATACTACTAATACTATTTTAGAATTTTATGGGAAATGATGATTCATTTTCTATAATAATGTGGAAAATTTTGATGGCATACATTAAAATGACACTATGATGCATCGCCTCCATTTGTCTGAAGGTCTTCCATGATGAGCTACAGATATATTTCCTGGTAAATTAATGTCAAGTATGTGTCCAGCAGTTATGTGGATGCCGTTAGATTTCATATTGTGGCACTTTCACCTGAGAATTGTCTCACTTCAGCTCTGCTCTCAGAGCATTAGTTTAAGATAGCTTCCCGAGCATGCTGACCTATTTGTAACATCTCTGCACTGCATTCTTAACAACTACAGTGTGAGTGAATCAGTTTGACTTCAACAGTTGTTGCACTGATTTGGACTGTGATGTGCACATGCTTTGCACATTATTGGATATTTGCGCCAAGATTTCAAGATTTGATGCAATTAATTTGTACTTCATCATCTCAGAAAATAATAACTTCCTTCATAAAAAGAATTGGAAATCAGAACAGCTAAAAACCCTTAAAAGAAATGTCAAAAAGATCTGTAAAAGCAACATGATGTGAGTTTAGATGTGACGATGTCCTACTATTCGGTTGTCGAAATGAATAGTGAATAATCATTTTCATCACAGAGGTTCAACTCTTCTCCTGTTTTGGGTCTTATCCATGTGGAACATTTTAGTGTACAAGGCTAATCTGATTATTCATCCATTGATGCCTGAAAGCTTGCAGGCAATGCATTTTAACTTGGAGTCAAGCAAAGTCAATTTTTACTCCATTACTTCTCCCTTCATACATATTTCTCACAGTCCTTAAAATTCATTTTAATCAAAATCTATAAAAGCTAGTTAGCATTGTGGTAATTGTGGTCATGGCCCAATAATTAGCATTTTGTGGATGCTTTGCTGGGTAGCCACAGTTTCTAGTGTGTATTATGAGTCTGCAGGTTTGACTGTTTTATTGTACCAAATGAATATTCCTTTATTCCCAGACTCTGCCCTTGGCATTCTTGCAGTCACTTTAAAAATGTTTGGCATTTTTGTCTCTAATGAGCAACTATGCTGTTAAAGCCTGATGGCATCACAGGTTTGACTCACACAAAAGTGCTTTATTTCCTGCTATGGGAGAGATTTCTTCATGATTGCAATTAATCTCTGGGCTATTTCAGGCAAAGTGAATAACAGGAAGATTCAGAAACTTGAGTTCTCCTACTGTCTGCAGAGAATTTAAAATAAACTTTCTGCGAGCTGTGTAGCACGAAATGATGGCACTGTGTAGATAAAAAAAAAAAAAGAAATGTAGGAAACCTGTCTGTAGAAGCAGAATGTTCATAAATGCTACAGTTGATCAACTGGAATCCAAAAAAATGTGAGCAAAATAAATAAATAAATATCCTGAAATACATCACTGAATTTTGATATCAAACGAAAGATTCTATGCGATTTGGAATTACCTTCTCAAGTTTTTAGAAGCTATCTCTCCCTAAAAGAGCTGACAGTTCAGGGTGTTCCCAAAGTTTAATTTGTCCTGTTCATCAAGTGTTTACGCAGAAACCTACTGTCAGAAACCAGCTCAAAGAACACACTCACCTATAATAGATGACCTGAATGAATGTGAACTTTTATCTGGTGTTTTTAGGCCCCTGGTTTCAGTGGATGTACTTGGCTATTAATTATTTACGTCTTATTTAGAGCAGATTGCCCCATTTGGCTTTTGAATGAGACAATCAAACTTTAACACGCTGTTCATGAGAAAAGGCACAACAATCACGACTTCCCTTGTCTACGTCCTTGTCAGTGACTTTAGTATCATTGTTAGATCAGCCACAGTGCTTCAGGCTATAGTTGCAAAGCAATGAGAAAAAACATCATGTTCCCTGTGCATCTTGCACTCTTGCACTTAGGAGCTGGGACGTTCATGCATTCATGACTTTCCTGTCTGATCGCTCTCTTGTGCTGCTTTCATGTTATATTTGTCAAAATTCATTTCTTGCAGTTCCTTAAGGTTTGCTTTAGGGTTGCTTTAACCTAAGGTTGGTGTGAGGTGTAGGAGCCTAGGACCCCAACTCAGTAAAGGTCTTCCACATTGGTTCAATTGTCTTCTTCATTTTTCTTTTTTCTTTTTTCAGTTTACCTCATTCTGGCCATCAGCACTACCCTGCTGTCTAGCCTATTACAGTATTAGATTTGATGAGGATTTACACATGGTGCATTTACATGATGCAATTGGAGCAAGAATGAATAGTGATACTGCTTCTAATTACTAGATTAAACAACAATAATAAGAGTAATTTATTGTTGCAAGTGTGTGCGTAGATCATTTTATGTTAGATTGTTTGTCCTCCTGATAGGAGCAACATTAAGCTGTAACACTCAGGCGGGGATTCCCTTAACTGTAGGATTATGCTTTCATTTGTCAGCAGCCCTGCTCATTATACTAACCTATATAACTCATGAGAGTTATATAGGTTAGCATAATGAGACATTTCACATGAGATCTTAGGGAAAAAATGGACGAAGGTTTGGAGTACTCTGATTCAAAGGAACAGGACAGGATCAAATAGAAGAAAAAGGTCTTTTGCCTTTTCAGTAAGCCAAAGTGAAACTGCTTAAGTTTTATTTAAACAAGCAAAGGTTATGCAAAACATCTGAAGAGGAGTACACAGCTGCCCTGGAGGTTCAGGGATGGGGCAATGGAAATGTTCAGAGAAACTCAGGTGACTAAATGTGTACTTAAGAAAATGCACGGCAGCACCAGGCAGGGTAATGTTTGCACTGACAAAGCCATTCAGGGAGATTCAGACTGTATCAGCACAGAAGAGACAGGTAGCAGGGAAACATCCAAGCACACAGTTTAACTTTTAAGGTTTAAATATTTAACAGAACATCTTCATAAAGCAACAATGAGTTTAATGTTTCAACCGTTTATTAAAGCCGTGCGCTCTCTTCAAGCTAGGATTAAGATCCACTGTTAGCCGCTCCCATATTCCAACAGTGGAAGATGCTGGGAATATCTGAAAACATTAATTTGTGAGAGAAGAACTAAACTGCAGAAATTTAATCTAAAGCCATCACCACTGGCAGTTGTAGCTAAATCCAATCCAGTATTGCAAACGTAGTTGGTTTATCTGTTAATAAACTTCTCCAAATATGTAACACAGGAACAGAAGCGAGTACAAGTACTATGTTAGCCGTGGGGAAGCCATATTGTAATAATACTTCTCAGTAAGATTCACAAGACATCTCCGCTGGCTTGTCGGACTCGGATAATAATCAGATTTCTGTTGACTACTCAAATGATTGGCTAATTATTTCAGTCCAAAAGTGAGAATATATATATTTTATTTGACTTAATAACATGCTTATCAGTCTAAAGCAAACTATATTTGGATGTTTCATGTAGAAAAACAGAAGGACAATTGTCAGGACAACTCCAAGGACCGCCAGTTTTATTTAAGGGTGTTGAATAAACAAGGACTCATTAGCTCTCATCAGTTAGAGGACACAGTGATATTGTGCTTAGGAAATTGTAAACTGATTGTCAATATCTTTATAATAATATAGGTTTTTTTTTTAGCCCTTCCAAACCACAAAATGACCTTCAGTAACATATTCGACTATTTCATTTCAAAATACATCACTGATATTATGTGCTTCCTTATACCTCATTAATAAAAGTGGATTATTAATCCCATTTTTGCAACATTCGTATCTCTGAAAATGACAAGCAACCCTCAGCTGAGAATTTGTTGACTCTTGCAAAGGATAAATTAGCCGTTATCTGAGACCTCTTTAACTCTGACTGCTAAACAGGTTTGTGCTGGTCCACAAAGTCTAAACCACATATGGCCAAAACATACCCCAAGCTTAAGGTAAGGTTTACAGTAATAATATAGCAAAAGTTCCCAGATGCTTCTGTGTTTTAACATTGGTCAGTCAATTTAGTTTCTCAACTAGAAACAAAAGGAGACACGTGGAATAATCCTTGTGATTCTGTATGAAATTAGCGTATTCTTACAGATGCAGCAACAAAACATCTTTATTAATCACTCGGACTATTTGAGTCTCTTCACGACACGCAGACTAAACGCTGCATTTTATTAAGCTCACATGTGATATTCTCATCTGTGCCCTCCTGCAGGGTTATATAACTCAAACATCCCTGAAGCCAGTGAGATAGAAAATGTCGTCTTCAGTTCACTGAGGCATACCAGCCCCTGACAACCATTACTGTGGCCCCGTGCTTCTTCTACATTGTGAGCATGAATACATTTCAATGACTCCCACATGCTCAATCTTTCATGACAGGGATGTGTGTGAATTCTTAAGCCAGCCTCCCTACCTATAGTGCAGTAGAGCTATCAGGGTAGTAAGCTGACTGGCAGAGGAAGAGGCATTTCCTTTTTACACGCTGTCACAGCTTTCTTCACTTACAGCCTGCAAGATTGTTAAAAAGGAATAACCTATCTTTTATGAGCAAAGCTGTGTCAAAACAAGCTAAGGATGAGCCCTGGCAATAATAAAATAAAGAGTTGGGGATTTGATTCAGTTTCACATTAAGAAAAGATCCTTTCAGTGATAACTAAACTTACGGGATGATTGTAATGGTCAGCTAAGAGTTAAATTTTTATGTAAAGAACAGCAGCATAAACACTAATCGTCTTGCTACACAATTGATTGCAATGCCATCCATTGCTACATGAATGTTACCATCACTAAATATGCAAGTGAGAGCGGTGGCTAATGGTGCTTGCCAATAGGGGCTTGAGTTGATATTATAACAGATTGCACTCCAGTCAGGGTCTAGCCAGTGGGAGAAAGGCACAGCTTCTTTATTCATGTAGAAAATTGCAAGCACAAAGAGGAGAGGTAAACGTCATGGATGGGAGAGAGTTGTTTACACTCGAAGGGAAATTTTACACTTCAAAGGATTGACTGTGTCTCAGTTTTGACAGTGAAAGATAAAGGTTATTTGAAATACATTTTTCCCTTTATAGTTTCCAATCCAAGAAGCCCTTATTGGTCCTGTAGTATCTCAGCCGTATATATGTATATTTTTTGGAAAGCTTATTGGAGCGCTCTTGTAAGAAATTTGCAAAATTGAACAATAGTATGTCCTCATTTGTGATGCTTAACTTTCTCTTTCATTTGTCACATCCTGCGAAACCCCACACATGCTGTGTGGCACATCAAACAGACAATGTGGATGTGTGATTCTTATTAAAAAGAATGACAAATGTGGAGAGAAGATTAGGGTCTGGGATTTACTGTTGAAAATGAAAGATGGTGCAGGAGCTGCCAAGAACAAAAGAGAACATCTAGATTTATTGAATGATATATATCTCAAAAGAAAAGGGGGGGGGGGGGGGGGGGGGGTAAATTTTGCTACACATTTGTATAAGGCGATCTCATCTAACTTTGGCCAGAAATCTATCTTCCATCTCTCTATTTCAAAACTATAAATCAAAATAAATATACGAGTGGTCATCTTCCATAAAGATGGGTTTCGCAGCAATAACTTAGCTCACAGATAAAATGTACTCTTTCAATGGTTGTGACTGAAGCCTGAAAGTGTGTACACTTTTTATGCCAACTATTTTCTCCCAAAACCCGAGTGCAGCAAGCTTTTACCTGTATGATGTGTCAAATAAGTTGTCGTTTTCCTTCTTTTGATGTGCAGTGTTTTGTCGTCTTCCTGCGAGAGCCCTTTTTGAGATCTCACTTTCAAAAAAATTTCCATCTAAGCTAACAAGATGAAAAGTGGTTTGAGGCAAAGCTAGCATAAACATCATCTGCGCTGAGATTAAAGCGCTGTTTCTATGATGAAAGTGCATGCTTAGATGTTCTGCTAATTTTCACCTGTTTCATTCTTAGCGCTGTCAGCTCCCGTTGTCAGGATTGTGTTGGTGTGGCAAATTTGAATGTCTGGATGTGATCAAGAAAGTATGGCGGAAAATACACTGTTGTTAGATGTGCTGAAATACTGAAGTACTTTTATAATGGAAACAGTGTGAGACTCACTGAATTTGACTAATTGAGTTTTATGATGGGGGGTCTTCAAGTGTGACTGTGATTTAGATGTACTATTATTGTGTTGGCCTCTATTCATCTGAATGAAAAAAGTCACAAAGAATCGAAGCAAAAGTGCTCTTTTAAGATATCTAGGACTAGATTCATCTTTAATTAATCTGTCCTTGAGTAGTCTCTGTTATTTACATTTAGCATACGAAACAGGAATATCATGAAGGCCGCTGTACACATTTGCTGAATGCCTGTCATTTTGTTTGACCTATTTATATTTCCTTTCGTTTATTTTTTATATGTTTTATATATCTTTTTAACAAAAAAAAGTATTACATTTTATTTCAGTATATTTTTTTAATTATGCCTTTTTATCTTTGAGAGGGGCAGTCCTCTCATGACATTGCATATATACTTTAGGTCTAGTAAAGCTGCTGCATTCCCCTTAATTAAAACATGACAAGGGAATTTAATTAGTCATACACTAACCTTATTTAACACATACTTTCTTTGAGCAGCACAAATATTTACACGTCCTTTAAATATTATACTAGCAGATATACAGTATGTTTTAACTGACAGAGGTAACTAAAAGATGGAATACTGTTCCAGACAAAGTAAACACTAATCCTATAAATCAGGTTACTTTCAGAAAAAGATAGATGGCATTTAGGTCACTAATTTGTGTGGCCCCCAACTTGTCAGTGATATCCGAGAATGTGGTGAAGGCTGTTAAACGTGACAGAAAAGAGAATGAACTTGCTGACACATGTAACCCTCAGAGATATCTAGAAGACTTCCCTGTAGTCAGGCAATTATATGAAGTAACCTTGTAGGAACCAAGAGCCAAGATGCAGTGGTAGGAAGAGGGAAAAAAGGAACAATATAGCAGTATGCCTTTCAAAGCGACTCCACTGAGTGTTTTGACAAAACCCCAAAGCCCTGCAACAGAAGAAAACTGGAAAGCATAGATATATGTAGCTCTGCCAAGGCCACATAAACCACTAGATTAGTTCAATATTAGTTTCTTTTCTCCTTTAATCTGCACCTAATCTGCCTCAAATATTAACACTTATAATCATATAGGTTGTCTGAATGCTGCCTGGTTCAAGTCAAATGAATTGTGTGCAGTCTGAATTGGCTGCAGTGTGATTAACAATGTTTAAATAAAGTTAACACATTGTTATTGTAATTTCTGCTATGGAAAAAATAAAGCTAAGGATTATTTTATCACTGGAAATCTTTTCATATCAGTTCCGTGTGAGAGTCCTCATTGGATTTTGCTTTCATTGAAGGTCTTCCCTTTGGATTCCTGTCTTTGATTCACAGTGTGTAGACTTCCCAACAATAATAAAAAGTCATAATTTTATTGTGCAATTTAAACACAAAATCCAAGGATTTAATAATAGCTAGGTGGTAATAGATAATGATAGATTGTTGCAAACCCATAGATTGAGAAGCACCAGTCTATATATTTATTTTGGGTATATTTATTTGAATGCAATTTTTAAAAATGCTTTAAAGGTTCAGTTTTCAATGAAATGTTATTTATATAGTGCCAAATCATAACAACAGTGACCTCATGATGCTTTATATTGTAAGGTAAACCCCAACAATCGCACGACCCCTTGTGAGCAAGGACTGGAAGTAGCTTATTTGCGTGCTGCTACAATATGAATGTATAAATGTGACTCTTGGTGTCTGCATTGACATCGTTCTAGCCGAACCAAGTTAATGTAATAACCACCATAAAAATCATGCTGGCTGAAGGAACCTGGTTGAACTTTTACCTGAAAAGGACAAACTGAAAGACCAGACTCTTCATTCTAAGAGACAAGCAATGCATTTATTTTACTTTTGAGATTCTTTCACATCTGCATACAGTAAATAGATTTTTAGAATGAAGGTCTTCATTTTAACATCCCAGGCCATTTGTAACCGGGAGAGCGAGAGCTTCACATCAGCTCTTTAAAAATTAAGAATTATTGGCTTCCAGGAGAATATGAAGAGGAGTTGTTCACGCTCAAAATACAACTCTCTAAAGCTTGAATCATATGGGATGATACTTTTGATTCTTTGATCATTTTCATTGCTTGTTTACCCAGCAGCAGTTGGCCCAGGATAATTTGATAGGTAACTACAGAGAAAACCAGTACTCTTTGCCTTGTTCGTCCCAAAAATTTCTTTTATTTTTCATTGAAAATAAAGCCTTACAAAGTCAGTAAGCAAGATTAACACCAACACTTTGCAAGCTTCTTTGAACACCAAAATAAAACATTTGTGTAACAGTTATTTATTTATACTTTATATTGAATTATTTGCTACCCAGTAAAACTGCCTTATGTGTTTGGGTTTTTTTTTAAAATTTTGTTTATTTGGAGGTTTTTTTCCCCATTTGTGAGGAAGGATCATTACGTTGTTTCACCAAGCTTCCAGATAAGTAGAACATGAAATAAAGTCATTATGCGGGTGTCAGTACAGCTTAAATGAAACTAACGTGTAAACATAACCCATGTGTGATAGACAGCTATTTAATATAGTCAGTTGCAATCATATAACAACGCTGTTTATCAATTTTCTGCTCCTGTCACCTCCCACAGAGATGCTGGCTTTAGATTTTGTAGAGGAACAACTTTAACATTTGATTGTCAGCATGAATCAGTGGTCGTCATACAATCAGCAGATGTGTATGCAGTTTTGCTTAAATTTGAGCTTTTAGCTGAGTTTTTCTGAACTCCATCAAAAGACATTATCTGTGGAGAAATAATTTGTTTGCCTTCTCATTGTGTTTCCTTTGTAGTTGAAGTTTAGCACTTCAGCACAAATGATTTAAAATCTCAGCTATGGGAAGCTTTTGAAGTCCCTTTATTTGATGCACATTTCAGCTAGACTTAATTATTAAAATAGAACTCAAAAGAAAAGCTTTGCATATGGGACATGTTGTCAATGGAATAACAACTACACTCACTGGCTATAGGACAATAAGAAAGAGCATGTTTTAGGCTGTGTGTGTGTGTGTGTGTGTGTGTGTGTGTGTGTGTGTGTGTGTGTGTGTGTGTGTGTGTGTGTGTGTGTGTGTGTGTGTGTGTGTGTGTAGCACAGCATGTGGCAGGCTACTATCCCCTTATACAGTTTGCAAGGACAGATGTTGTTTTCCATTATTTCTATTGTGCACTGGTTATCCACAGGAAGCCACTCAAAGTCTAAATAGCACTGATCCATGATACCAGAACCTGTCATCAAGAAATCTCTTCTTAAATCTGAAAATAAAATGTGATAGTGAAGATGGGGTCGAAGTTTGCATACAGCCTCAAAGAAAAGGGCATTATGAAACTTTAAAATGCTCCACAGGAACACGCAATTTTCTTTCCACAGGCTTCTCATACAGTCTAACATGTTGGCTTTTACCATATAAATACTGGTATTACTGTTATTACATATCTTACTGCTATTATTGTTATTACTCAGATTGTCCTCTGTGTGAAGAGCCAAGGGTAGTCAACATTTTGGACCTTTAGTGTTTTGAATTCACAGAGTTCGTACCATTTTCAGAGTTACAGCATGTTTCTACAAGGTTTATCTTTTTATGATACAAAGGGAAAAGAAGATTTAATGAAGCATTTATGACAGTAAACCTTAGAAATATCACTGTGTCTCTGTTGGATGACCTAACTATTCCATTATCTCCTACTTTATGTACAAAGTGGCTGAATATTGAGCTCTATGATTATTTCTGTTTTTAAACCACATTTCAAAGCTACCAATATCTTAGCATTACTCCAAACTCCTGAAAAATCATTGATGCTGTTGAGCTCATGAAGAAGGAAAGAGAATATTTAACAACTGTTTAATTTCACATCATTCAGCCTGTTTTGACCCTGTTAAAATGAATATTATTGATTGAACAATGGATACTGGTATATTTCTGGATACCGGTCAGTGGATGTTTCTTCATAACACTATATCTCCATTTATTTGTTGCCTCTGAACACAGTGCATCTTCATTTTAGTTTTGAATAGGACAGAGGCATATTAAGAACTGAATATGCAGTGTAAATGCAGCTGCCTCATTAATTTGAGCATAATCTACAGTTTAGTAATTTGACATGATTTATGATGCACTGCACTTTGGGCTGAGGAAATCATGAAATAATGTATTTTGTTTTTCATTTGAAATAAGAAAATCTGTTTATCTGCGCCAGCAGTTTTGCCAGATGCAAAGCTAATGACAAAGGAAAAATATTGATGTTATCTATCTTTTATTGGTGCAAAACTTTATCCATGTCAGTTGCTTGCCCTGAGATGTATCGGACGTCATCTTATGTGGGGAGGCTGCAGTCTGACTGATTAAAAACACTGAGATCTAAATGGAAGGATAAATCGTGTTTGCTCTGTTTTGTAGGAACTGCAGATTGAATATCCATTTCAGTTATTCAGAAACCAGTAACACAATTTAATTTATTACCTGGGTTTTTCTGACTCAACAGTTCATGGCCTAATATGTTAGTATGCAGGTGTGAAACTAGAAAGAGAGTGCTGGACATAATGTGAGGCTTTTAAAAGAAAAAAGTCAAGTGTTTGACTTATATCACGCTTGATGTACAAGACCTGACAAACTTTATGTCTCTATTAGAACTGGACATAGCAAGCAATGAAAAGTTCTACAGTACTTAACAACAAATAACGCAAAATTCATAGTTACACCTTACACACACGCACACATATTTACACTCCAAAGCAAATATATATCCTACACAAACGACACTGGAATGTCATTCCTGTGTGGAAGTGTGGTCGTATGGACGCAAGGGATGGTACTCGGAACTGAGGGGATTGCACTACCAGAGAAGGCAATATTGCAAGTAACTGGGAATCCCACATGCAAAGGGGAACCATGAACGGGCCGCTAGAAAAGACACAACCATCAGATACCTGCAGAGAGTAAGGCAAGTCCTGATAAGTTAGCTCAATGGGAAGAACACACTGGCCAAAGGAGGAGATAGAAGCCACTGACATCAAGATAAGGAGGCTCCTTACCATGCATGGATGAGACATAAGAATCATAATCCAAGAAACAACAAAGATCCATGAGTACATCAGGAAGAGGGCCACGACTGGCTCATGTTTTGTGAATACCTCAGGCAACAGAAACCCCCCCCCCAAAAAAAGAGGAGGAAGAAGAGGCACCATTACAGAAGGATGGGTACCTGCATGCCATGTACCACCAGCAGATAGAAGAAGGGGATGATACTGAGAAATTCTACCAATAGCTGGACAGAGCTGGGCTGAAAGACAGCACAAAATCAACAATCATGTCAGCACAGGAACTGCACAGGAGCAAGGATGCCCCTGAGACAGTCTATCACATAACACCAGGTTGCAAGATGCTAGCAGGCAGGGCATACATGGCATGCCATAACCAAGCAGCTGGAATAGTTTAAAGGAACACCTGTCCCAAGTATGGCCTAGAAATCGCAAAGTCAATATGGGATACACCTCCTAGGGTGACCGAGCTAAGATCCTGTGAGACTTCCAGATACAGACAGACAAGCTGGTGTTCACTAACCAGCCAGACAGCGTAGTGGTGGACAAGCAGAGAAAGACGGCCGTAGTGACAGATGCACATAACAACATCAGGAATAAGGAACACGAGAAGCTTGAGAAGCTCGAACTCTTCTCCAGGCACAGGAATAAATAAATCAAAACTAAAGAGTGAAATCCAAAACTGCTGCCTAGAGCGATTACTTTAGATGTTGTCCGTTTCTTTCCCTCTCGAGGCCTTGTGGCATCTTTTGGTATAAAGTGATCAGAGACCATTCAGGTTGGTAAACATGAGCAGACTGTGTGCAGTTTACCAAGTATTTTGCAACATTCAAGTTTAATTTATTCAGAAACGGATTTCCTAAAAACGTCTATCTTTACATCAAATTCTAAATTGGCCCCTTGAAGTTAGAATGAAAGGGACTACTTACAAATGCTATTAAACAAAGTCCACGTGTAAAATTATGAAATGGCTTTTTCAAACGTGCATCCCTCATTTTGAGTACAGAATGCACTTTGCAAAGACCATTTGGCCAGCAGGTAACAGATGGCAGAACCCCTATTACACTTTCATTCATGTTTTCATTTGGGTTTCCAGTTAGCATAAAAGACAGGGAGACAAAAGCAAAGGGTGAAATGAGAAAAAGCGTCTGTGCTGCCAGTTAATGGCATTCAAGCCACTCAACACTTTTCATAAATAGTTAAACCCATTACGTTTTCAGAAGTGTTAAAAGGGATAATCACAGTTTTTGACTTGTTAGCAGGACATTTAGCGTAGTCCTGACCATTCTGCTCAGTCGTTCAGCTAAAAGTAAAACTAAATCACATATTAAAAAAAGAAGAAAAAAACAAAACTTTCTGTTGGTTCTGCTTCATCACACTCATATTGTTCATTGTTGTGGAGAGCAAGACAGGACAGAAGCAGATTAGACTGTCCTCTGATGAATGCGTTGGAGATATCACCTCACAGGTACAGGTTTACACAGAATTACAAATATGGTGAGGCAGCTTGTGACAGGGCAACAGTGAGGCTAGCGGAGTGCACCCAAGTGAGACAAAATACAGCTAGATAGTAAATCACTGGCTTTGGCTCCTGGGGGCAGTCACACTTTTGAGCTGCATCATGGATGAGGTACTATATTGGCAGTGAGCTGAGGATGTGTTTGAAGTGATGAATAGTGGAACCCAAACACATAACATATCTGGGCGCAATTTTGTTGCTTAGTATACAGCCAGGATAAAAGCGGATAAAACAGATTCATCTTCTCAGCCCTGAAGAAAACCACTTCTGCTTTTTTTTTTTTTTAACACATGAAGTGTTTCTGCTCCAGTGGTAACTGCCTGCACCTTTTCAGGTTTGAAAACATTTCGCACAGTAAATTGAGCATAAAAATGCATTTGTTAAGTTGATTCTTGAGTGTTTATTTGTACCCATTTTGCTATGTGAAATAGCAATGATATAGTTACTCCATGACGTTAACATTTTTACCTAACTTGCAAAAGAGCCCTGGATCAGTTTTGGGAGGGGAGGAGACGCAAAACCAGGATCACTTAAACCCGAGGATTACGTCAGGGAAGGCATCTGGTATATAAAACCTGTGCCAAATCAAATATGTGACTCTATCTGCCGTGGTGTATGCTTGGAAAATGAGGGACCAGTCCAATGCGTCTATAGTATTAACCTATATTAACTTAATGTTCACTGTACTGGCATAGAAGAGTAATTTGGAGAACTCACTTTTGTGACTTGAACATGTTAAAAAAACAAATGACGTTATTTAGTCATCACCATAATTGCTGGCACAAAGCCAGTGAAATGGTAAGAGTGCCCTTCCAAAGAAGTACCAGAGGAAAATGATGTTTGAAAATAGAGGAGCAACAACGTACATGCCTGAAGTGAGTTAAACCATCAAGTGTCCGTCAAATTAGCCGTTAAGAGCGTTCACTCAATTTCTTCCTTGTTCTTTTCCTTTAGAAGGCTTTTGCTGTTGGGTGGACTGTTCTGTTGTTGTCCTGCATTGCAGAGGAACCTATAAAAAGGTATAAGGCAAGCGGTTATGACAGCCCATAGGAAGGTTTACCCAGTATAGTCCAACCAATGTGTAAAACTTTCCTGAAACCATGATTTCTGACACTACACATAAAAAGAGAAACAAACTTCAAGATTTGTCTTCTTAGTTTCTCGACTGCAGTATAGAAATGGAAAAAAAACAAAAACACGTCTAATACATGAGAGTCAGAGTTTCTGCTCCTTACTCTGACTGTGTGCCTCTTTGAAGAAATAAGAGGGAATGTAAAAAAGTACATTTTGCAGACCTTGTCACAAGGGATTAAAGAGTATTGGGACATGATATACAAATATGACAAACCTGTGATAACAGTGATGGAATGGAATTGGAAATGTTGTACCCAGTTTTAAAAATTCCTTTTATATCGCACCAGTACCCACCCCGCTGTCAGTGTGATATTTTCTGTTCTTGGCTCTGCTCTGGAATATTGGAAAGCAGCTGTAATTCCTTTGTAGTGTATTGTTGTAGTTTCTGATTCCTGGTTTCCAAATGATTACAATACAATTCTATCTTCACCTCCATACCACACCGTGTACAAGGATCTTAATAGTTTTTTCATCATTGTAGTTCAGCAGAACAGCAATACATTGAATGTGTACGGCATAATCATTTGAATGTGTTTTCTAAGGTATACTTTCACTTATACTTTACGATATTATTAAAAAAATGACAAAAAATGACTTGTCTGCAAACAATCTGGGTAATCAGGGTTGCTAAGGCTGGAGCCTATCCCAGTTACCACAGGGCAAGATGTGGGATACACCCTTGGACAGATTATCAGTCTTTCCAGGGCTAAAACAAACAGACAGACAACCTATGGGCAATTTAGATTCACCAGTTAACCTAACCCCACTAGCTGCATGTCTTTGGACTGTGATTTTTCACTGGTTTTAACACCTTTCCTGCTTTTTTAGTCATGCTTATAACAGTGGCATATAATATCATTAGCCTGACAATGCTAACATAAACCAGTTGGATGACTTTATATAGTTCCACACTATATGGGACAAAGCAAGTCAGTCCAGGTTGATGAGCACTATTAAATAATGTATTTAATAACATCTGCCCTGAATCTGCCCACTTTTAATGGGATGATAAATTGTGCACTGGCTTGTTATTTTAAGAGCCATATGGCTGTCTCTCAGGAATTAATTAATTTCATTTATATATTTGAAAAGGTGGGCCTACTCTAATTCACATAAATTGTCATCAAAATGCAGCACAGAAAGGCTTTTAGTTCACCCTCCTGTTTTTATTCCACAATAACTCAGCGGACTTCCTGTTCTACTATTTCCTGCCTGTGAAAATATATTTACAAACGTTTTAAGGTTACAAACACAATCACTATTCAAACCTTGTTTGTGATTTGATATGGGATTCGTTCCGCTGCACAGTATTCCTCGGGGTAGAGAAAATAACATGTTCTTTTATCCTAGCCACTCAAAAATGTAGTTTAAGATTGAGGCAAGTCTATAAATCTGTAAAAAAATATCGCCGATAACTCAAAGCAATCAGTGAATAGCGATATTAAATGGCATTTCCTCTTGTGTTGTTGTCTGATTTGAAAGAAAATAAATAAATAACAAAAACAAACAGTCCCCACATGGGGCCTGTGTGAAGGATGTACATTATCTTATGACTCTGCAGTCTGCTCTCTTGGCTGCCTCATCAAACATTGCCATTATCCCAGATCAGCATGTGCGACATGGGTAGATAAGAAGTGGTAAATTACACAGCAGTTATATACTGCAAGTGGCAGGCAGTATATTTCTCCCCAGCAGCTGCATTAAATCGCATCCTCTCGACAGAAAGGTGTCTCCTCAGTTTGAACTCGTGTGTAAGTCTTTGCAGCATGGTGCCTCATCTCCCTTTTAAAATACCTCTTACTTGTCCTCTGTGGAGGTTTCTGATGTCCCTCAGCACATATTACTAAACAGGAAATTGCACGGATAGACTCCTCTGGTGATCCAGATTCTAATTATGTAAATGAACGTGATTTTATTTTAAGATTTAATGCTGATAGTGAACTCCCCAGTTTTGGTAAAACAGGATTCTGCCTGGCTGGAAGGTCAGTTGCTTTCTTTCATTAGATGTCCAGCCTTGAGGTATTGCCAACAAAATATAATGACTTTCCTGCATTAATATGCTGATCAAATTCTGGGTTACAGGCATAGACATGTTTTTTTATCCTCACATTTCCCATCAGATATTCAACATCAAATATGCAGGAGCATCATCAGTTTAGTTTTAAGCACACTGTAACTGCTGGGGGTTACTTCCTGACATCACATAAAGAAGCATGCATCCTCACTGGCCATTTAAACATGAATGGATAGCACTCATGGCAACGCCTGGCTGCAGAGATCATTGCAATCTGTTTGGTTTCAAGAGTTATGCATTTTAAATGCCCCCCCCCCCCCCCCCCTTTTTTTTTTTTAAGGAAATGACCTTGGAAGAATGCTTAAGACACTGTTCTCCAATAGTTTATCCATGCAAAAACATGAAATTCCCTGCCCTCCTAATGTCCTTTTCAAATAGTGTATCAGTACAATGCAGAATTGTTAGCTCATACAGCTAGAGTTAATGAGATCATTGCTAAGACACAGTGCTTTTCTGAAGGAGGTTTGGATAAAAGGTACACAAAGTAACCCTGTAAGGAAAAACTGGAATATACATAGTATATGTGTTCAGGGAGTACTTTAGATGTAGTCAGAACAGGCAAACCTTGCCTCATAGCATCACTGTCATACCCATAATCACATTAAAAATGTCCTCTCAGCTGCCATTCCTTGCAAGAATTCTCTGAAAGAAGGTTTGTCAGTGATGCCAAACTGGTTTTAAATATGATCCCCCATCCCATGAAATTGGTTACATGTTCTAATATTGCATTAAAAATGAGGAATCTCTGTATAAATTTACGCCCATTCTGTGGTTTTTCACGACAACCTATTTCAACCTATTTCAAATAAAGTGGTAGAAGTGGACTTTTTCAACAAACAGATATAATGACATAGAGGCATAGCTTATAAGTAAACTTCCAATGAATGACATCTCAAACTAATGATGCTATCGTGACTTTGATCGAGGGATCTGCACTACACTTATTGGGCACTATAAATAAAAGCGAACAACAAAATAAAGACAAACGTCACAGAGAAGTATTGCCAGGGGTTGTTTTCATAATGTAAATATTGAGGGCAAACATCAACATTAAGCCAAATAATACCGAACATATCTGCAAGCTTCAGTAAACTGTGTTTCAGGATTTGTACTTCACAAACTCACAGCGCACACAAATTTCTGAGCAGTGATAACTGTCATCCTGAAGGTCAAGATTTTCAATAGCCCGTCTTCAGAATTTGAGATAGCCAAGGTATGAAGAGATGGAGATAGAATAAGAAAAAATGATTATAGTGGAATCTGGCATTTTCTGGATGAATGCACTTTGGCACTCACAGGCTGATTGTGAGTGACACTCTATGACTGGGCCCAGCCCATCTGAGCATCTGTGCTGTCAGAGACAGAGAGGGGAGAAAGGGGGTCTGGTTTTGTGATCATGTGGCTGTTATTTTCTAGCCGAATAACTTACAGCTGGAAGATTATATTCGACAACAGTATGAGAGAATAAAGTAAGGTTGGCATTTCTTCGTTTTTGTTGCTGTGCTCTAGTGTCAGGTGATTTAATGCACTTCTGGCAGCCATATTGGAAGCACTCAGATCCTAGCTTCAGTGGATTTTAACACCTAATTGTATTTCTAAACAAAGTGACAATGTTGTTGTCTCAACTAAATTTATTAGACATGGGACTACTTTAGCACAAATACATCTGATTTTGCTTTAAGTTGCCATCAGCTTATTTGCTAGAGAAACATACTACTCTAACCATCACTGTGTCAGTTTTAACACATCAGATTTTCACACCAGATGAGTTAGGCAGCCCACACATGGGTTGCCGGCTGGGGAATATGCTTCAGTGTCTTGGAAAGGAAAAACAAGAATCTAATTTATTTTCAGAAAGGCACAAGTTTAACAGTAGTCCATGTGGATGTATCGCATCCACAGCATCAAACAATGTAAATATCACATCTTGTGACATAAGTGCAACCCACTCAACCAAGCAATACAAATGTCCATTATTACTACTACCAAAATGAAAGAAACAATAGAAACAATAATATGATTGATGACCTGTACAGAGTAAAGCCTCTCGCCCTAGGATAGGCTCCAGCCCCCCCCTAAGATAATGATGGATGGAAATATGTAATTATATTAACAAAGTTACTTTTGAATACTTGTTTTGATTGGTCCTGTAGCAGCTAACTAGCTTTAGTGGTCTAGACCTCTGCATCACTCTGATTATGATGGATGGCAGCGATATGTTTAGGCAGTGTTTAAAAGCAGGAACTTTATATCCCCTGAATCAGAAAACACATCGCACACTGCTTCGACATGTAATTTTGAATTATCGATACATTCTTACGTCATAAAACTATAATAACTCACTACCTGCAGCATATTTTTATGTGACTGCTGTAATGTTTGAGCAAAATACACATTTTAAAAAAGTGGAGACATCGCTGCCATTGTATAGCACAAAAGCACAGTGCGTTTATCTTTGAATGTTTTTCAAGACTGCTACAATGATGTGTAACACCTATTTGGCATTTTTTACACTTAAAAGCAATAAATAAACTACAAGAGTTGTGTAAGTGTAAATGTAACTGTAACGTAATGCATTTTAAAGGCAAGGAAAACCAATTTCAGTTGAGTCCTACAGTATATGTCTCGTGATATTTGAGGAAAATTTTAGCTATTTTTCATGTTTTAGTAGTTGATAGAAATTCTACATGGCATAATTCCGTTTTGGGTATCTTTATCTAATCTGGCTGTTTGGACAGTTTTTCAGTGGACCGTCATGATGTTGTCAGTCGCAGATATCTGGAGATTTATGATGCAATCGCACAGCCATTATAAAAATGAGAGTGAATATATCATTTAGCTTACATTTTTTTTGTAACTTTTCACACCTATAAGGAAAAGTAATTGTAAAATGTCTGAATGTAATGTCACCATTTTTTTTCCAGTCTCAGAAATATTGATGCCCCTTGAAATGCGGTCTGGGAATGATAAGACATTTGAAACCTTGATCAGATTGGAGATCACATGAGCTGCGATTATAGACTGCTACATAAAACAAAGGTTTTCTTTGGCTGTGGGAAGCAGTTAGGCTGCTTTTGTTCTTTCTGCAGAGCTCCTGTTGGCTTGACCTAAGTCGGGATGACATGTTCACCTCTTATCCTCAGTACCTATTTCTGGATGACTGTAACTTACTCTGACATTGCTAGGGGCAGCACTTCCTCTGTATTACTCATGATAGAAAATCTCACTGATGCATTTTGGCCGTTATTTATCTCAGGAAGGAAAAAATAAATAAAAATATGAAATAAAATTCTGAGAAGTGAAAGGGAGTAAAATGTATTTTGCAGCAACAAAATTGATAGTGTAGAGTAAATAAATCATTTAGCGGAATTTCAAAGCTTTAATGAGGAAGCAAGTGAGAAATTGAATTATTTTGTCAACATTCATCACTACTTGGAATAAATCATATACCTAATCATATACTACCAAATCAAAACAATAAGAAATATATGACACAGGAGTTTTGTTTCAGAAACTAGAAAATAGTACAGCAAATGTAAGATACCATGACTAACTAACACAAGTTCATGTCAAAATCGGATTTCAAGTCAATGAGGACCAGCAGTCACTTGAATATTATTTATTTGTGGACACAGGGGCTTTGTGTAGGATAGTTTCAAATGCTCAAGGTTGGACATCCACCAACGATATGTACAGGAACTTGTAAGTACAATGCATAGACTACAAATATTGTAATCATTACAAAAAAGTGGTCCCTTTCCATTGTGATGTCCAGTGGCAAAAATAGCACTACATCCACACATTTTTTAGGAATGATCACAAAATGATAACGAATTTCTTTCTGCATTTCAGGAGGTTAGTGGCATTTTCACTAACATTGCAGAATTCATTTGTGATATAAAAAAAATCATCTTCAAGAACATTGCCAGAAGGCGTGCTGAATAGTTTAAATGACTGATCAAGTTGTACATACTTCAATTATTGTCCAGTTTGGTGAATAATCTGGAAATATAAAGTGTGTCTGATCTATTCAAGTCTTAGGAGGTGATCAGGCAAAGAGAGGTTCGGGGGAAAAAAAAAAAAGCAGAGTTCACTTGAAACTCATTTTAATCAACCTTTTCTCACCACACATAATAGGCCACATTTTTCTATCTAGTCCATCAGGATAATCACCTTTGGTTTCTCATGGTGCAATCAGTTTGACTCAGTATCAAAGTTTAAATCACAGAACGCAGCACAAAGGAGTCTTTCAGAGGTCTGAAGGTCTGATAGAGAAGGAGGGTCCTGGTGACACGACCACTTGAATAAAATATGCTTGAAGATTAAAACCAGCTTTTGGCATTTAAAAGAAACAGGGTGGAATTTAAATAATCAAAGGGGCTTTTCTGAAAAGCTCTGTGTTTTGCTTCAGATTGGAGTTGAACCTTTTTTTCTCTCTCTTTTCTTTAGCAGCGCGGGAAAATTAGAGATTGAGATAGCGTGCATCAAAGGCAGTCACTTATACTGAAGGCTGTAATGTTGGAGTGTTGAATTCTGGATGAGTTTATTTTATTTTTTAATGTTCTTCATCACATCATTGGAGCAAAACTAGAAAATATTACCAACAGAGGTAGTTCAAACATAAACAGGGCCGACAGCAAATCTGCTTTTATGTGAGCAAAGCAAACATAATTTCGAGACTGTGAATGTCACTACTTGTATATTGACTGAAATTTGGAAATCCACAGATAGCGAGCAAATTGTCGAATCAAGCATCACTAATCTGTAATTGAGAAAAACAGAAAACAAAACTTATTGTTTTCTGTTTTATTAAGATGTGTTAATGTGTTCGCAATATTGCTACATTTTAGAGTGCAAACCTGTAGTGACCGGCGAAATGCAGACAGATCCTGAGAGGGCTGAGAGCTCAGTTCTATTTATAATGCATGGGGCACTTGCCTGTCCTCATGAATAAACTGTACTGGAATGAATGCTTCCCACTGGGATTACAGTATGGGAGTGAATGGGAGGATAATGTCAGCTGGTGTTTTAGGTGGAAAATTGGTGGGGCATGTACCCTTCCTTTGGTTTTTTTGCAAGTGGATCAGTTATTGATGACTTAAAACATAAACAAGGTTTGTTATTTCATATTTAAAACAAACTGTATGCGGTTCCCTTTTTTTTAAATATCTTATTACCATGATTTACAGCATGTGAAAACCCTGTATGCTGATTCTGTAACTGCAAGCTCACCAAAGCTTTGCACTGTTCACTGTCTCCATAACATTGTGTGTGACCAGGGGGTCTTCAAGGGTTGCATAACGCTGACTCCTTTGCCTCACTACACTACTTTGTGCACTGGGTTTATTTTTCCCACATTAGGCCATGTCTCTAAATGCTGAAATTCATGTATGATTACATGTAACGGCATATAAATAAAAGAATACATTACATTGTATTTTTATCTTATACATATGTCTTGTTTTAAGACTTTATCCTAAAACTTATATAGCAGGGCCAGCTTTCCTCAGCATAGACTAATTCATCAATTATCCTCCCAAGCCAACTGAGCTTTGACTTTCACTGGTTACTGCTTGCAGTCTGGCCTTGTGTCCTGCTCACAGCATTTTCAGATTGGTCCTAAGTAAAACCTAATCAATACTGCACTCCATATTTGTGAGCCAGAGATGACAGAAAGGGGGATGCTTAAGCAGGATCCCACTGCTGTTAATATATATGTGCAGTTGCCATAAACACCACACACAGTTGTGATGAATTTTTATGATAAAAAAAGGTTTTAATCTTTATGACCAACATCACCTCACATTTCCAGAATTTTGTAGTGGCAGAATAAGCACAAAAACAGAAAAAAGAGGCGCTTTTTTTAAACCTGCCCTGTCCAGCTGTTAGTTTTTCCAATTAAGGGTAGATATGATTTTGTGTGACATGATGTGACATCTTGTATCCAGGCTGCAGTATAATACACTATGTTCCAATAAAAGCCAGTCAACATTAATGTTCAATGAAATTGTTCATGCATTAGTTTTGTGTGACTTCAGTGGTAAGACAAACAGCAAACCACTGAAAAATAGATGAGAAAGATGAGATGGGGTTTAGAAAATGCAACATCCTTGACCTCTAATTTCCTACTTCTAAATTCAGACGAAACTGAGGTTAGTGGACTTGATCCTAAAAATCAGTGTGTCTAACTAGACATTTACTTAACTAATATAATGAGATCCTGTAAAAGAGAGTATTACATTAAAAGGTTAGAACACAATAAAGATAACACAAGAGATATATGGAATGTATTAAACAGAATAATCAAAAATGAATCAAGGAATAATGATTACCCTGGGTACTTTATAGAAGGGACAAGAAGTATTAATAACATGGAGGAGATAGTAAATGGCTTTAATGAATTCTTCGTAAACATAGGGCCAAAACTGGCAGAAGAAATAAAGGTTGATGGAATAGAAAGGGACACTGGTGAAAATATTGAAAGGAATAGTAGCTCAATGTTTTTAAGAGCAGTGGAAGAGAAAGAGATTTATGACATGGTTAGAGGACTTAAGAACAAAACCAGTACAGACTGGAATGATATTGATATGGTAACGGTAAAGACAGTTATTGATGGTATCGTAAAACCATTAAAATATATATTCAACTTGTCGTTTCAAAAAGGAGTTTTTCCACAAAAAATGAAAGTTGCTAAAGTTATTCCCATTTACAAAACCGGTGAAAGACATCATTTTACAAACTATAGACCAGTGTCAATACTCTCCCAGTTCTCTAAGATACTGGAAAAACTCTTCATAAAAAGATTTGACAGTTTTGTGGAAAAATATGAATTAATGACAGATAGTCAGTATGGGTTCAGAAACAACAGATCAACAGCTTTGGCACTGATAGATTTAATGGAAAAGATAACGGAATGTATGGATAATAAGAGGTATGCGCTCGGAGTTTTCTTAGATCTAAAGAAGGCGTTTGATACTGTTAATCATGAAATTCTATTAAAAAAACTGGAAAAGTACGGGTTTAGGGGAGTGGTTTTGGAATGGTTAAAAAGCTATGTAGGGAATAGGCAACAATATGTACAAATAAATGAATATAAATCTAATTTGATGGATATAGCTTGTGGAGTACCTCAAGGTTCAGTACTGGGTCCAAAAATGTTTATTATGTACTTAAATGATATCTGCTGTCATGTCTGAGTGTGGGCCGGCAGGAAGAGAGGACCCAAAATGCAGGACTCACTGAGGCGGAAGTAATTCAAAACACACAGCTTTATTGCTGGTAAGAAGCAGAACAGAAAAACACTAACTAAACTGGAAGAACGGAATGAGTAGGCAGGAAGGCTGGCTGGCAAACGGAGCACACGGAGGAAGCGAGGGTAAACAGACGTTAACGATGCGACACCGAGTAGGGGAAGACACAGACACTAAATACAAGAGGTGAACGGAGCAAAGAGGAAACAGCTGGGAGACACGGCTGACGTTGATTACACTGACGAGACAGGGAGAGCACAAAGCTGAACGCACTGACAAAGGACACAGACCTACAAAATAAAACAGGAAGCACACGCCAGACAGAGACAGACTCGTAAACAGGCATAATGACGTCATGGACAAACAGAGGGACATACGGGCAGAGAAGACTAAGCACAGGCAACCTAAACCAAACATAAGGGCAAGATAACAAAACCTAAACCAGAAATAATCATCATCAACATCATCATCAGATAACTAAAGAATCAGAATATAATTGTAATCAAAACAGTATCACCAGAGAATAACTAATCCATAATGCAAAATAAACCAAAAC
Organism: Aulonocara sp. 'chitande type north' Nkhata Bay; assembly: GCF_057382095.1. NCBI lineage: Eukaryota > Metazoa > Chordata > Actinopteri > Cichliformes > Cichlidae > Aulonocara > Aulonocara sp. 'chitande type north' Nkhata Bay. The sequence goes on from NC_141357.1 coordinate 33,536,456, forward strand.
ATAAGAAACTCAAAATACTGGGTCCAACGGACCCAGAACCGTGACATCTGCAGAGTATCGGAGATTTTAAAGTTTGTAATATTTGCAGATGACACAAATATACTGTGTTCAGGAGAGGAATTGCCACAGGTTTTGGAAATGATCACACAGGAATTAACGATATTAAAGAAGTGGTTTGATATAAATAAATTATCATTGAATCTAGATAAAACCAAATTTATGTTGTTTGGAAACCAAAAGAAAAACATCAAAGTAGAAATATGTGTTAACAATGTATATTTAGAAAGAGTAAATGAAATAAAATTTCTTGGGGTGATCATTGACCACAAGCTCTGTTGGAAGCCACACATTACTTATGTTCGGGGGAAATTGGCACGGGGCATTGCCGTCCTGGGAAAAGCAAAGCATATGTTGGATCAGAAAGCACTGCACATTTTATACTGTGCTTTACTACTGCCATATATGAGCTACTGTGTAGAGGTCTGGGGAAACACATACAAAAGTAACACACAAACAATAACTATAATACAGAAAAGGGCCATTAAATTAATAAATAATGTAGGGTACAGGGACCATACAAATGCACTCTTTGTCAAAATGCAAGCTATTAAATTCCAAGACTTGGTGAAGCTTAAAACAGCGCAAATAATGTATAAAGTCAGAAATAAATTGCTTCCCAAAGAAATCTGTAAATTGTTCATAGAAAGAGAAGGTGGGTATAACTTAAGAGGGAAATGGAATTTAAAAATACAAAGTGCTAGAACAACTTTAAGAACTATGTCAATCTCAATTGCAGGAGTTAAATTATGGAACAGTCTAACAGAAGAAATAAAAGACAGTCAAAACATAAAACAGTTTAAAGTAAAATATAAAAACCTAATTTTAAATAAGTATAAGAATGAAGAAAACGGGGTTAACCCAGGACGGTAATGTTGCTGGTAATGGTGTTGCGGTTCTTTTTTGGTTGTTTTTTTGTTTTTTTGTTTTGTTTTGTTTTGTTGTTTTTCCATAACTTGTGTATCTGCAAATATACACATTCTGTATTTTTCATATGAAAGAAACTATACTGTGGTGGGGCTTGCTAATTTCTTGTTTTTGATTTATGTATGTTATGTTTTGTTTTACTTCATATGTTTATATGTTTCATATGTTGTTTGTTTAATTTAAGACAAAAAAAATTAAATGAATGAGAGGTAAAACTTGAGGGGGTAGGGACAAATAAGTAAATACTTCAGCCTACTCCTTTTCAAACAAATAATGGAATGATATTTTGTAATGATTGTGAAGGCACATGTTTGAAATGTTTGAAATAAAAATGAACTGAACTGAACTGAACTGAACTTTATATGACATTGCATTGGCCCCTAGTTCACTGTGAGGAATCTTACTTGTAGGTTGTAATATTGTAAATTAATTATTGTTAGTATCATAATCACCCCAGCTCTCAGACTATAGAGCTGGGCAGAACTTGTGGTTCTTACGACTTTTAAAAGTAGAATGGGAAGCAGAGCCTTTAGCTTTCAGGCTCCTCTTCAGTGGAACCAGCTTAGGCTACTGGGGGCTTCCCATGAAGTACTGAGGAGTTCTTCTTCCCTCAGCCCCTTTTCACTTCTTGTGTGTTTATACCACTATTGTATTTAATCATTAATAATCATTAAACCTGGGCTTTTTCTATAATTTGTCTTCGCTTTCTCCTCATCCCCATAAATAACTGACTCTTCTTGACCCTTGGTATTTATGTCTAGAATTGAAGGGTCTTTACCTTACGATATAAAATGCTTTGAGGAGACTGTTGTTGTAACTTTTCACTATGTAAGTGTAACTGAATGGAACAGTGCACCTCCACTGTAAGTTAAATTTTCCTTATTTTTCATTTACTAACAGGATAGTTTGCTGGCTAACTTCCCCATAGACCATCCCCTCAAAAAGCTATGGGAATCATCTGGTCTCATCTTTTGAGGTGACAAAAGGTTATTAATAAATACAGTTGCCAAAAAATAAAATAAAGATACATTATGTTTTTTTTAATAAATTAAAAGTAGCCTATCATAAAGTTGCTCATTACTGCATAAATGTAACTCTATTATTTGGCCAAGTAAGAATTTGTGGGGTTTTGTGTCTGTTTTATACTTTACAACAGAAAAGTCTGAGAATTAATTGGATAACTTGAAAATTGGATTCCAGTTACCTGCCACACCTCTGTATGAGCACTCTGTATGCCAACTCTCTGACCTGTTCTATGCAAGTTTGTCTCCCACAGAGCAGACAGACTCAAAAGGGAGTCCTCTGCAAAGCGTGATGCAATAGAAGAAATCCTCTGCCAGCAATAACAGTATTTTCAAGGGTTTCCTGTTATCACATTAATATATAACATCCAAAGAATGTTGCAAGTATGTAAAACAATTCAAGATATCGACTAAAAGGGCCCAAACATAGTAACGATTTCTATCTGCCTTTGAAAGCTCTGTGTCAGCCAAACCCTTATTTAAAGTTGCACTTTGTATTGAAGCATTTTGTTTTGACTCTAAACTAAGCTGTGGTGACTTAAGCAAAAGCAATGCTGAGGCACTGTTGTATTGTTTGTGGTGATTAATAAGCCCATTGACCCCTAGGTATCATTGTGTGAAAAAAAAAAATGTGATGACTCAAGCATTCAAGCATGATGAATAAGGGCATACTGTGACTCTAAGGGTGAACTGAATATCCTGTTTGCATTGTTAGTTTATAATATGTGTTTAAGCGTGCCATCCTTTAAATTGCTCATCTCTACAAATCACTGTATCCTGCCTAATCCAGCATACATCCATTATATGCGTGAAAATACTCTTCAGTAAATCACCATAAAGCATTAAGAAATTCTAGCTGTAAAATGTAAATGTAAAAAAAAAAATCAAACATTACTGATTGATTTAATTGCAAAGCTCTGTGATTCTCAGACATGCAATCTCCTTTTCATATTTAATACCAGCAGCCCAATTTACTTTTTAATTCCTTTTTCCAACCAAGAACAAAACAGGCGATGGAATTTGTAAACAACTGTCTCTGTTTTTTCCATCTCAGTGCTTTGATGTGACCCTCAGGTGATGCCAGTGGGATTGACAACACGTTCCTGCAGGGCTTTCGGATTTGGAATAAATCACCAAGACAGGCGTTACCCTCTCGGTGCTTTGCTCCTGGACACTAATATATCTCCTATATAGCTCACTGCCCTAGTCACTTCGTTCAGATGAGAAAAACGACAAGGTGCCTTAGGGGAAATGAATTGCATGCACGCAATTTATTAATACATGGGAGAAATAACACCTCATAAATGTCGGTAGGTAAGGCGAAGACAGTGTATATTTGACAGCGATTAATTTATTCCCGACAACGCGTTGCTTATGATACAGAAAGAAGGTGTGAAACAGGCTTTTTCAAGTGTATCATGTCGCAACGGGAAAAAATAAGAGACAAAACAAAGAGAGAAGATGTTGGATATGACACCTTTAGATAAATAAACACACCATCAACTGTAAAAACAGATAATGAGGTCAATAATAAGTGAAAACATCTCCAAAACAAAGATAAGCAGTAATTAAAAAATGTGGTTTTACTCATCTAGTAATAGCAGTACTGTAATTTCCCAGTGTCATAATTAAACAGAAACATGTATGAGAACTAAAATGACAACACGCTTCTACTAAAGGTGTTGTTATAATAAGACGAGCCCTTAATTCTTTGTTATGTTGCTTTCATTTTTGTCAGAAATGGTTAGGGGATTGAATATTGGATTACATCCAGATTAATGCAAAACCAGTTGGCAGATTATCCAATGGCTGCATCACATCTTATTTCACGGGTAAATAAAGGATCAAGAACACATTAGAGACTACTATCGTATTTAATCAAGTCAGAGCTGAACATTATTTGCCCACGTGACATAATAAAATGTTTCATTTGAAGTGGATGTTAAGTATTTATGCCACAAATCACATGACCTCTTAAAATATCTCTGTCTTTTTCATATTTTATGCCTCCTGCCTAATTTAAAGGAAAGAATTAGAGCATAAAATTACTTAGCTCTCTACGGGGAGGAAGCGGTGGACACACACATGACATTAAGCACTATCCTTTTCCTCACCCAGAGCTGATGCCAACAAAAGAGATATTTTGCTTCCCACAGACTCTGAAAATGTTCAGTGTAAAAGCTCACTGGCATCAAAAAAGTTGTGTTTTTTCAGGCTGATGTGGGAGTTGACTTTTATGTATTAATCCATTCGGTACCAAGAGCTTGAAATCCAAACATGCAAAGTTGTGAGGACAGGATTACATGCTGCAGAATTAGAAAATAAAGAAATAAATAATAATAATAACGTGATTACGTTTGATGCCATCTGCAGCCAGAAAATCATCCTTACTCTGGAATCTAGAAATTTCTCCTCTAGGTAAGCTATAGTGTAGATTTTTTTTCCAATTATAAACAGGCAAAAAAGTCACCTGAAATTGATCCTAACTATATTTTTTTAATATATATTTGCAGTGGGAATCACCAGACATTCCACAACACGATATTCTGCCAATACTTCACTCACACTATGATATCATTGTGATTTTTAACATTTTGTGATTTTTCACCTTTTTTACAACTGCAACTTGTGTCTTCAAAGTTAAACTTGGTCAGAGTGTTTTTTATAATTTTTTGCTACAAAATAAGATTATCAAATACCAACACTGTCATTAAAACCTGCCATAAATCTTGCCACAAGACTTGATATCAGTCTGAATGGTTTCAATTTGGTAATTACATGCAATCTGTTTGTGATAACATAGCAATTAAATGGGTTATATCATATAAAATCACATATCTGTTGCTGTCTACATAGACAAAAACTGACATTTAACAAAAATTTAACATTTAGTCATATAGCCAGAATACAACCAGCTGGCAGCCAGTTGGGTCGAGTCAATTCAAGTTGCACTCACTGACAAAGACTCATTCACAGTGATGGCAACATGTTGTCAGTCTGACTGCATTTATAAACTAGACAACAATCGTTTGCAAAATTTTGAGAGGGATTGCAGTCAATCCAAGTCAGACTGCAATTGTTTGCAGAAAGATTGTCTCTTATTAAGTGAGGTGAGCGTTCTTGCTTGTAGTATTCCCAGAGTATTTTAGAGGGAGAGAGGGAGAGAGAGGCCAAGAAAGAGAGAGAGACTTTAGTGCCTAAACTGGATTGGTTGGATTTGGGAATCATTTTCAGTTTGATCCTAACTAAAAACTTAAATCAACCTTCAAAAACTCTGCTGCCCTTAATATTTAATGATACATCTGCAATTTTCATTTCTCCTAAAATCTTATTCAGCATGTTGTTCAAGAAATGGTTCAAAATGTTAAAACTAAGAACAAAGACTTCAAGTGGCCACTCTGGCTGGAGGTAATTCATTATCCACAGTATCTGCACATACACTGAGGATGCGTAGGGTAGATGTATATATAAAAACACACCAGGAGTCTGTGACAGGCTCTGAGTGCAGGATGGGTTAAATTCTTTCCAAACTGCACGAATCTGACAGCATTACTGAATTAACACACACCTACACACACACTTATATGTACATACATACACATACACAGACATAAATATATATGATCTCCCCACTAGAGCCGTGTTTATTCGAAATGACATATTTGCTGCCCCATATGCTCTAGTCTCATAGTCTTAATTTCTTTCATGTCAAAGCAGCAGACATGACTGTAACTGGAACACTCCACAAAGCCTACACAAGGAAAGAGTCTTTGTTACAGATATATAGGTAAGGCAAGGCAAGGCAAGGCAAGGCAAATTTATTTGTATAGCACAATTCAACAACAAGGTGATTCAAAGTGCTTTACAGAGACATTAGAAACAAAAACAAATAAAAAGCATGATTTAAAATTAATTAAAACAAGCAAACAAACTAACTAACTAAACACACACATTTCACACCTGTTCGCGCGATCTGAACCCTTATCGTAAGGGGAGCTACCAGTCCTTCTGTGGACGAGCTACTTTCTATTTTAAATTCCCTGAATTTAAAATACTCTCTAGACCCAGTCTAGACCCAGTTGGGGAGCTACCCAGAGCTCTAATCCCACACCTGGTAGAAAAAATATGAACTTTTTTATGCCTCCTTTTTGTCTGGAAAAAAAAAGCAGTTCAGTTTCTCTGAGAGCAACATTGAGGCTCCAGTTGAGAGAAATAGCAAATGTTGCATGTCATTTTCATTTGCTAAGTACTTAAAACAAAAGCTATTTGCAACCACTGGCACAGAAACGCATGCTGACAAGCAAGTGATTGTATACATTATATAATTTTTTTATGTAGAGCAAAGGCACTGACCTCTACAAGAAAAGTCACTTGGTCTCCAGAGATTCTAAAGACCAATCTCACAGCAGCATAACAGGATGTAAAACAAGCATGAGTAGCTCGCAGCATCAGGAGGAGTGTTAGCTAAGCCAGCCTTGACATCTCTTATATAATGCTAAAAGGGAGCGCTACGTTGGGCTCTAACCAGTCTTGGGCACAGCTATTTCAATAAAGAATATTCCAGCTCCACTCCCCGGTAATTCTGCATTGTCTGTATTTCTTTTATTATTCTTTTTTTGCATAAATAAAATGAACGACCCGTGTCCCAAATGGACTTAAACGCATCGCCTCCTTTGCACCAGATGCACATAGTGCTCATTGCTCAGTCAGTTATTTCGAATGTAGGAAATCCATTACACATGCATCATTGATTTTAAGCTGCATTTGCATTGTGAAGAGCCTTAGGTGTTGACTGTGTTGTAAAAAGAACTGTGTTTTTACTGGCAAACAAAACCCCAGCTAAAGCAGACACTAAGCACTTTTTGTAGCTTTCTCAGACTGTTTCATTATGGTGCCTTTCATGAATTAATAAAAGCAGGAACAGATGAAAAATAACATTTCACAGTGTAGAGGCTTTGATTTCTCTCAGACCAGCATGCTAAGCATCATTTGGTTCAGTTCCTGAGCTGGAACATTACTGGAACAGTGATTATATTTTCTTAAACTTCTAAAAAAAATTAATCGAATTTTTTGGCACTTTCCCAAATCAGGTTTCGCAGTAGGCATTTTCTTTAAAGACTGCAGGTTGTGTTTGAATGTTGCACTGCAGGATCAGAGTGTGGGTTGTAATGCACTCATTCAAAACATTCATTCAAAAGCCAAATGGAGGTTTGAACTCAACAAAACTGTAGGGCAACCAGCACTGATGATATACTATATATCCACCCAATTTTTTTTTTGAAGTAAATAAAAACAAAAAGAGCCTTTTTATTTTGTTTAATAAAGGTGACTTCCACCCCAAAGAGGTGAGACAAATCAGAAACGTAGTTTATAATTACACCCTGTGTCAATGGATTTATACAGTATTGTGCGAGTGCTGTTGTTAAGCTGTTATCTGAAGTTCCAGGCTCTCTAACTGTGCCTGTGAATGTAACATAACATTAATCACATACTAACAACCAGAAATTACTTTGAAACTCTTTGGTGTAAAACTTTAAATCCCGTACTTGTTAAAAGGTACGCTCCAATCAGCGAGAAGGGGGCTTAAATTATGGTAGATGAAGTGTTATTATGCTGCTGATTGACCCTTTATGATGCCCTCCATTCTTACATCACTAAAAGTTCGATTACCCAATTGCATACACATAAGATTTATTTGCATTTTATTTACAGCAAGCGTTGATGATGTGACTCTAGTGACCATGACATTGTCTCTCGGCAAATTTGCATAATAGCAAGTTAGGAGAACACCCCTGCAATAGTTTCAAGTCCCTATAATAGCAAGCATGTGAGATACTGAAGTGTCCTTGAGCATACACTGTAACTGCTCCAGGCATGCTGTTTTGTAGCTGGAGCCACAGTCTGACCTCTGTAAAAAAAAAAAGAAAAAAAGAAAAGAATAAAAAGATAGTTTCCTATTCCAGAATCTGTAGCCTCTCATGCATAAAGAAAATTCAAACTGTGACAGCTTTCCTATTATAATACATGAATAAAATACAAACTATACAGTCTGCAGCCAAGCTCAATTCATGGAAGGGAATCTTTCTCAAATATGAAAAGGTTTCTGTGAGAATGTGGAAATCGCATCAGACTGTTGCAATGATTAATCTAAGCACTAATCAATGTCAGCTATAATTACATGTTGCAATGTGTGTTCGTGGTTTGATAAACTGTTTTCCTATCTCCCCCCACATCCATCACATTTTATTTTGTCTGTTGCTTGGGAGGACACCAAAAACTGGGCCGTTCCCTTCCAGAGGGTGAGGATGGTCTCCAGGGAGAATTTGCAACACACATGATTATCATCCAGCTGTTCAATTAACTATCAGCTTTCTCAGAAATGAATGAACAGGCTGCAAAAATGAAGAACACTGACGAAGTCAAGAGACAAATTGAAACAGTGGCCTCGTGCATCTGAAGGCGTGAAATATGAAAATGGACACATAAAATGCAAACTGTGGAGAAAAAAAAAGGGATTTAGCTAATTTCCGACAAGAGCCTCACAAAATATGCATAATATCGATATCTTGCCTCTCTGACAAGTGATAAGGATAATGAGCTTTTCTTCTTCCTCTGCTGGATTCAAGGAAATCACATTCTCTATGTTACAGATGTAAGTCTCATTATCTGACCTGAGTTTCTTCACTTCAATTCCCACAGTCTTTGCTCACTAAGCGCATCAGGCTGATTAAAGAACTTTTCTAGGAGACTAAGCCTGTTTTATGTGTGGGTCGTGTGTTATCACACCACAAGCACAGCCCTGTGCTCTGGCGGCCAAATAGATAATATAGCCTACACATCCAAAAGCTGGCTTTAACTCAGACAGCAGCTCATCACCTTCTTCGATTCCTCAGGTTCCCTCTCCTTCAAATAGCATGTCACATAAGCACATGGTGTGTACTCATCAAAGCATTGCTGCAGTGAAATGTACAGCACTTTGCAAAGCTTTTACAAACATTGCTGCAATTTACTTAAATATTGTTATAAATTGTCATTAGAATTATTGTTCAGTAAAAGATGGCATTTCAAGCTTCACTAGCAACTAAAGCTGATAATTGAAATTAGGATAAAACATGAAAATTGTAATCAGCTGTATTTATTTATAGATATATTTTTTAAGAATATGCCCATTTAATTGTACATGTTGATCGTTAGACTGCTACATTAGCACTGACGCGTTTTAAATATATTCTCTCATATTTTCAAAAATAACTGCACTTTTCTATCTTGCAATTACGTTTGTTTTATTTGTTGTTTTCCAAGCTATCAGCATTTATTATTTTCTGCTGGTTCGTATAATGGGAATTTTAACTTTACTCATACCTGTTTTAGTCTCTTTGTGGTTTTAAAGGTCACGAAGCAGATTTTGTTTTCAAATGTAAGCCATCCTGTCTCCAGCAGTGAAATGATGTTTGAGATCTTGTTTGATCAAGTCAGTGTGATGGCTTCTTCCTTTTTCTATGGGGACAGTAAAAATATTGTCAGGTCGGCTTATCATCAAAAAGAACCTCAGACCAGAGTGTGGCAGGCTGGTAGGACCCCTGTAGCTATTTCAGCTTTCTGTTTGCTATGACAACCATATTCATCAAGCAATCAAACACTTCTTCTAGCTTAAATTGTTGTTATTGCTCTATTATGAGAGGAAAATGGTTCAGTTAAAAGGTTTCCACGGGATGGCATAGAAAAAAAAGAAGTTACAGCCTTGTTCAAGATCTCTGTCATCCTTTATAAATCTCCCACTTTACTGCAGCCAAAGCATCTATCACATTTCCTCCGCCCTGTTTGAAAGATGGCATCAAGCACTCTTCCAGCATGTTTTTGGTGTTCTGTGACTCACAAATGTTCTTAGATTTTTATCCAAACACTTCAAAAATATCCTAGATTTGCCTGTCACTTTATTTGGATCATCCTCTGTACACTCTGTTCTTCTTCTTATCTTATTGTTTTTTCCTTTATTGGTCAGTTTGACATAGGTCTTTTCTTTGCACAAGTGCTAGCATCATGGAGCAATGTCTTTATTGCTGACATGTACCATTTAATGAAGCTATTATTTAAGGGTGACTGTTGTCTGTTTCTCAAACGAGAATCTCTCCCACTTTACTTTTTATTATCGTTAGAGGTAAATGGTGTCTACTGTTCCCTTTAGACATCTGTATAAAATCTTTAGTAGTATTCTACATGGGCCTTACTTTTTCCAAATAAAAGACCCTGCCATTTTTGAGAAGATCTATAGTCGTACCCAGATTGTTGCTGCAGACACACAAGCAGCTAAAATTACTGCTTCATTAATCAGCACGGTTTTATTTTACTTACAGGACTTTGCTAGACGTTATGCAGTATTTTTCACTTACACAATTACTATTGCCTTGTATACACTATAAGCATTTATGTAATGTATATGCAGTGTATTACCTCATACATTGCTTTAAGCCCTGAATTGAAATGCACTGAAATTACATTTACAAATGTTTTCTTCTATTTCTCTCTTTTTTTCTCAAATCATTTTAGATCAATTCCAATATTTCTCATTTTACAAGAATGATAAAATAGTGTTATTTTTTAGATTTCATCCAAGCATTAGGACAAAATGTTCATCGTCCATCAGGGAACAGTTCTCTGTGTTTACAGAAAAATGGTCCAATTTCCCTTTATGCCAGTACCAGGCATTAAATGCACATTTCTGTTCAACAAGTTGGAAACACAGCATGATGCATTGCAAATTATTCAATCAATTATCACAGACAGGATGCCTGCGTTTATCATACAGGGTCTAAAACGTTGTTTTTACTGAGAAGTAGAGTCTGTTTTAAAAAGGAAGTGGCACCTTCTCTAACAGGAAAGAGGTTTTAGCCACTCACCTCTACATCAAGATAATCAGCAGACCTATTACCGCCTGTGTGGTTAGCAAGTCGCCAGTGATGGGCAGCTCAGTGGGATAGGTTGCTGTCGGGCAAAGCAGAAGGAGGACTTACTAATGTAGAAATAAGTTAACGGGAGAATCTATTTATTGTCCTCATAAACGTGGCTGTTGTGAAACTATGGGTCATGCAACTTTCAACCTTATAGAAAGAGTCAAGAGAAAAAAGAATGCTTGTGGGGGGAAAAACAACTGTAAATTGGGATGAGTGGAGTGAGCCTAGTACCCAGCGGAAAATTTTGCTGCTCACAATGGTATTTTCTTTGTCCCATCAGAAATAAATGATGTTCTTATTAGGAGATTACTGGATTCTTCCCTGTTTCTCTGAACACCCTCCTCGCCCCTTTAGGAGAAATAAGGAGCCATAGAATAAATCAATATAAGACAAATTATCCTGTCCACTTTGAGAAAAGCAAGAAAAACAGCGAAAAGCATGAGATAAAATACTAGGAGCTGAGACTTGAATTTCATCACTGAAACAAATTTCTGATTATGTGCAAGCTCATTTATAAGCCAAACAAAATTTCTTTTGGATCTTGCTGTTATCTCAAGAGCTGATTATTTCAGACAAATCGAGATCGATGCAGTGAGAAAAAATGAGCATTTTAAATAGAGCCTGCAAATTTTTTGCTGCTGATCCTCATACCGTTTATTTTTTTCCTTTGCATTATACTCTTTTCTCCATTTTGGGCTTTTAAAACAAGTATTCATATCAGTGCATATAAGACAACACATGTCTATGATAGTCTATTATCAGGCCATAATATCAGGCTGATGTGAAAACTGTCACATTTTACGCTCCTGATGTTTCAAGCCTGAGGGACACTCACTTCTCCTGTGTCAAACACATGCCTGAAGAGAGATGCAGTGTAGCATCAGTCAGTGAAAACATCACCATTCTACTTGTTCTGCTGCAGTCCTGTGTTGATCATAGAAATTGAGTTTCTTCCGGCAAATGGCAAAATAAAAAAACAACAACAACTATAGAATACGTTTTAAAGCCTTGTTGTGATACTACTTCGTCAGCTGGCCTTCAGTTCCTATTCTGTCCCAAAAGAGGCCCTTGAACTGAGCTACTTGACTATCACAGATACAGGATGTTATCGGGTCAAAATCCATCCGTTTCTACAGTATTTTCCCGTAGATTTTTGTTAAATCAGCAAAATCCAAATGCAGAGGAAAACAGGCTATAATCAATTTCCACATCCTGAAGTGTTATCAGCTACAGCAGATCCAATTTTTTTTATTTCAGTTATCTTTGTATTCTCAAATGTTGCTACATTGACTGAAAAAAAAACAACCCAAACAAACTGTTTTTTTACACAACAACTTTATAAGACAGGTTGTTACCAGGAGGTGAATGCTGATAACCCCCTGGCATGCTCAGAGGGTATTATTCAAACTCATGCAGGCACAAGGCAGCAGAGATAGGCTCCTGAACTGTTGAGGTTTCAAACAGGAATATGAGACCAACATGACAGGATGATGTTTTTGTGATTGGGGGAGGTGGATTTATTAATCTGGGGCTGTTGACTGGGGTTTATTTTCTGTTAGATGACTTATATTCCTGCAGCATGCTTGATCTCTTTGAATCAGATTGCACCTTATCAGGAGAAACAGACTGTGCAGAGTTATCTTAAGATACTGCAGCAGGCTCAGCTCTCCATCCACGTGTTGTTCGATAGGCTCATTAGCCACATCATTATTGCAGGCCCAGTGACATTACAGCTACTTTGAGGTAACTCCCTATTGCGGGGCTTGCTAAATATCTAATTGAAAACCAGATGTTTCTCTCACATAAGCATTAAACGGGATTGATCTTGAGCTGATTTCTTGCCCCCTCTGTGATAATATGAAAATAAACAAGATGCACTTTATGAGGTATAAACAGCCTTCTCCCCCCTTCTCTTAAATAATAATAATAATAATGGATACTTTATTGATCCCCATGGGGAAAATACTTGTTTTTTCTCTGCATTTGACCCATTCACTCAGTGAAGCAGTGGGCAGCCCACTAAGCAGGCGCCCGGGGAGCAGTGTGTAGGGACGGTACCTTGCTCAGGGGTACCTCAGGGTAGCCGTTAAGTGGATTCGAACCGCCGACCTTCCGATCATGGGGCGACCACTTTACCTACTGAGCTATCCCTGCCCCTAAAATGTGCTTTTCCTTATCTTTTATAAAATAAATAGATAAATGTGTTACCTTTGGTGGTTTTTATTACATTTTATAAATTATAATTATATAAGTTCCATGACTTTCTGATGGTTCAGCTGTAATAAAATATATTATTTAACTCCTGTTGCCTACAGCTAGAATTTATTCAGACAGACAGAGTAATTTTGTCCTGTGTGCACCTCCAGAATAGCACCAATGATGAGCCCTGTGTCACTGCCCACCCATTTGCTGATAGCCTACTGGTCACTCACAGACTCTCTCATTTTCTCAGAGCAGGCCTTTGAAGCACAAGACTGAAATTAAAGATCTCCAGATATAATACTTTCCTTGCAGCACTTTACTCTTTTTTCTCCATCTTACTTAGCACTTCAACTCCACACACTCTGCACAGTAGCATTTACAAGTATAAGTTGCAATATTTTTACATTTTTCAAAGAGTTAAATAGCACTTCATTCATTCACTTCATTGTATTACAAACATGTTTTAATACAGAAGTGAGTGGTTGTGTTTGGAGTACACACTGTGTATGTTGGCATAATGAATATCTGCTAAAATGTTTTATGCAGCACATGATAATTTTTACAAGTATGTTGTTGTTGTTTTTTAATTTAAAAGTTTTGGCTAGATGAGCACAAACTAACTTTTTGTTCTCCTTGTTATATGTTGACTTTCCAACCCCTAACACGAGATAATAATCCCACTGAAATGGCAAAATAAAATATATCTCTTGCATGCAGATCATTTCCTGAAAGCTAAACATAAGAGCTATTGATTGAATTTGGGTGCACATCTGATGGCTTTTGTAATTGTTAATATTGATGCCGGTGCAGAAAATTACATTGAAATCTGCAAGAACACAAGGAGTGAAATTAGTTTCTGTCTGCTGCCATGCTGTTAAAAGCATTAAAGAGTATTTATGGAGTGCAGATATTGTCTATCTTCCTTATTATGTGTATAAATTACAAGATGACAGCCTCTAAAAAGTCAGATCATGCCTTTACCTTACCTTCGCCCAACCTGATGATGTTATTATTGTAAAACGAGACAAACAAAAGAGAGAGATTAGACTGTGGCTTGATGCCATGCAGATATACGAGGACATGCATGCTACCTTAAGACTCTTCTTCTAACTTTTATTATAACCTTTAGACTTGGACATTTTTGAATTGGACTTGAGGTGGATAGTCTAGCTTTGCACTATCTTAAATTGATACGCTATTTATCACTTATCATTAGAGTTTCATCTTAATTTTAACCTTTTAAGCTTTATTTGCTGTGCCTATGATTTTATTGTAGTGGATTTTGTGTATTCTGTGTTTTTGTATTCTGTAACACTGGATTTAAAAAGCACTACACGCACAAAACAACAGATTGTTATTAATATAAAATATCTGATTATTGAAATTCTATTCTCTCATTCCATTCATCCACTTCTCACCTCTTGGAATCATGTTTAAAGGCACTAGGCAAGTGGCATTTTTCCAAACAGCAGTCTTAATGTTTTGGACCAAAACTAACCAAAACTGAAATCTTTTCCAAAATGTAATCAAGCAGTTTTTAGTGTTTAAACATGACAAAGCAGCAAGTGAAAGTAGAACAAAGATGAAAAAAAAAAAGCTCCCAAATGGACACAAACTGTGACTTCCTTGATTTACTCCACTGGCACCCCTCCAACCTCCTCGTGTGGATTTGTGGATTTCATCACACTTTAAAAAAGGACCATTATCTCTCAATGTCTAATATTACTGTAGCTAATGGATCGAAGCACTCAAGCCAAAAGACACTTTATGAGCAACTGACAGAATGGCATTATGAGATGCCCTGGAAAATGCATTGCTTAAAATCCCATATCTGTACGACAAACACCAAACACGTTGATACTGTTTGAAATGCAGAAACGACCATATAGAAAAATGAAAATAATAATCATTAAAATGCACATATAATTTTGTAGTTTTACATATAGAAACCTTGCTCGCAGCGAGTTCGTCTGTCGTAACATATGCACAAGGTGAACGCATGGTGATAACGCATTTGCGGTTTTAAAGCTATAATATGTTGATTTTACATTAAGGTATGCTTCTGTGTCGAAGATAGATCATTTATAATTCAAGTAAAGTTCTATCACTTTTGCTCAAGAGTATGCCGCAAAGACAGCTTGAGGCTACATTTCTACGGCGTGGTGTTAAAGTTCTGAAAAACAAAAAAAGAGTAGAACATTCATTGTACACCATTCTTACCTCTGTGGTATCTGTTTCATGATCCCTACCTATATGGTGACGGGCTTAAAAGATCATTTTCATACACTTCTTATATTTTGAAGTGTCAGTTTATTTAGGCTGGTATTGTTTTACATTAGTGGAAAACCAAAAGTAGTCTTTTGTGTCATTTCTCCCTGATAAATTTATGCTAATCAGCTCCTGGTAAATAAATCATGAAATATAAATAGAAGTTAATAGGCACCAGCATAAAGCATATGTCTCTCTGCAAACACTTTTAATGATGCATTCCTTTGAAATAAAATGAAATCACCCGCCTCAGGCAATAGTCGGGAATATCCTGAGCTCGATGCAGTCAGCATTCAAAATGTCCTATCTAGGTTTGTGTACATTTACTCTGCTTTAATTTGCATAGTCCAGTGAAAACAAAATTTCTTATAAATCCAGTTCTTTCTCTCTCATTGCCCAATTTTGTCTGTTTTTTTATAGGTTTATTAAGTCTATGCCCAAGTATGTGTGTGTGGATGCTTTCAGTGAAAAACGGTATCCTGTCAAAGATATAACAGCAAAGCAAACTAGCTGATATTTGTTATTTAAGAATTATGCTTTGGAGGTCCAATGCTCTGGAAACATTCACTCAACAAGGGGCCTAATTTAATGATCCCAGTATAGGTGGCACAGCAGATGATAGACAATATAATTACATAAACAAGAAATTTAGTTAACTTAACGCTGATTCATCAAGCATCTCGACTGGAGGATTGAGACTGTGATAGAGCAGCTGTGTCACCTTCAGGTGTCCTCCTCAGAGTCTCAGAGAAAGAGATTCTCTTTCCATTATCACTTTGTAAAATTGCTGATGTAGCCTGTACTTTGACAACACTGTGAAAGTTTTTCACATCACTTTTTGACTTTGATTCCTTTGCTCTCTAGATAATGGGTCTAGAAGAGTAGTTTGTGGGTGTAACCGGTTTTAAATTGTCTTTAAATATTTCTGTGGTATACTGCGTCTAATGGAGACCATTTTCTACACGGAATTTTAAAGCACAACAGGGGCTGTTTTTTCTTTCCCAACACAGCAAATCCTTGTTGTATAGAAGCAAGAAGGATGTCAATTATATTAGGTCTTTTTATCAGACAGGACAGGCCTGGAGCATTTTCTGCAAATTTGTAAAGCACATGTGCTAAACCGCGGCTTTAAATGCTGCCACAAAGGCTGGATTCAATTCGTTCTCCAGTCAGCAATCAATTCAGGGAAGTGGGTATTCTTCAAAATTCAAAAAATTGAAAAGCTTTTGGCATGAAAAGGTTGTCATACAAAACCAGGGGATATCAAAATGAATGCTTGACCATTAGCAAATGAGGCAGTTTCTATTTACAATTTGCAATGATTGGATTGAAAGCAAATCATCCCTGTCTGGTGCACATGGACATCATTGACAGTAACCTGCCTTCCACAGCTTTAGATGAAACAGTTATGCTAAACCTCGCCTATTTTTAGCACTGATGAGGGAAATAAATGTGGCTTATTGCCATCAGGAAGGTGCCGTGATTATGGAACCACAAGTGATTTAGGGACGCTTGATAGCACCCTTAGTATGATAATTTAGTTTTCATGTCGGGGGGGAAGTCAGGTCGCTTGTGTATAAGTGCAGAAAGAGCCACATTTTAACAAGGCAGACAGTCAAAGTGGAAACATCCTATCTAAGCTATAGGAGGAAGAAGTGGCTTGAAAATGAGTGTGCTGATAGATAGTTAAAGCCATGTAACTTAGCAAGTGCTGCCATGCATGTGATCCATCTCATTATCCTCAGAGCAGAGATTTTATCCTGCTGCCACTGCAAAAGCGCCTTCGTGCTGAGACGTAGCTGTTGGATCCACATTCCCAAAGATAATGCAATCCACAACACTTCTACATAGTTTCATCTAGTGCTCAGAGACAGAAAAGTCAGCCGTAAATGGATTAGTATAGCTTTTAGTATTAGAATATATAGACAATAAGAAATGTTAAGGGACAAATGTGGACCGGATTGTGGTTGTTTAAAGTTAGAATCATTTAATATATATATATAAATATTGTTTTAGAGTAAGTAATATGTAGGATATTAGTATTAAAAATCAAGTGTTTGCTTCGGAAACCCAATTGAAAGTATAATTTCCACTCTACTTTGTGTCTGTGACAGGATACATTGTTTTGCCATTTACCATTTGCCAGCTATTCACTCATCTTAGGTGAGAGAGAGGATATGAATTTGCCTTCTTTGTTCGAGATTGATTTCTTCTTTAAGCTGGAAACGCTGGCATTTTCCTAAATGTTCCCTGAAGGGAAGAATAATCCAAAGTCTATATTTTCTGTGGACACATTGGCAAATTCACGTGCACAATTACAGCAGCCTTTCTTGTCTAGTAAATGGAAGACATCGCGATTCATAAATAAAAGGCTGAATACCTGCTCGGCACACACAATATGAAATGCTGTAGGCTGGTTGTTTTCTTTGGATAGTCTTTTTTTGTTTGTATGTTTTTTGGTAAAGCTTGCCACATTTACAACCTCATGGAAGAATACTGAGTTTAGCTTGATAAAGAAAACTCACCATATTTTTCATAGGAATGAAAACTTTGGTTGGTATTAGGAGCTATAGTTTCTATTCCTCTGAAAAATCTTGTAATGCCCCTTTTTCTCTCTATTGGGATTTTATTTTGTCCCATTTCCTTTGACCTCCATAAAACATATTAGTAAATATCTCAGCTTTAACTTCATATTTCATATCGGAAAACTTGTTTGATATTCTCTGGGCTTCTCAGCTGAGAACTAAAGTCTTCAAGGCTTTTTTTCCCAGTGATTTGGATTACATGCTTGTCATACCAGAGAATGCTTTTTCTCCTCCCACTGGTTTATATTTGAAGAACTAGATGAAGCATTGTCAATAAAGACATTATAAGATTGACCCACCTTTTCTAAAACATATAAGCTGCCTCATATGTCCATTGCTAGCTTTTCTCCTCTTATGTTTTATTTCATGTTGTGTTGGTGTGTGACATTTTTAGAGCACATGAATATAAACTTTCTATTATGGTCATGTATGAATTATATTTTAAGTAAGTTCAACTAGTGAGTTGTTCTATGTGTATTTTCTTTCTATTTGTAGCACAGATTTCTGGAAGTTGCCTTTTTTTCCTTATACACATACATACAAATGATTTATAATCACTATGACCTGTCTATCAACATACCCACCTGGACATCTCTGCTTAGAGAATGTCGATTTGATGTCATTATTTCCTCAAGTATTTTATCATGCAATGCATCAATAATCTTCTTTTTTATATAATTGAACAGTATTAAATCTTGAAGGAAATCAGTTAACGGATGCCTAGCAGGTGCGTTTTTTATTTCCAGATGTTAGTATGCTGTATTCAGCCTGAATACCTGCCTGTGTGGCTGCATGCGGATCCTACTTGACAATATAATGTAAGTTTTCCACATGTTAAAGCAGCACTGTAGATTTGCCTTTGTTCAGACTGCTCTTAGGCAAAAATGTCTCCATCAGATGTTTTTTTCAGGCCAGGCAAACTAACAGCTTTGGATCAAAAGACTTGTCTGCTCTCCAGGGAAGCCGACTTGGGTCGGACCCAATGCAGATTTCATGCTATTACGGACTGCAGAAAACCTGGATTCTGTTTTGCTCATCAGCACATTGCCAATGCGCTGCCATATTTTTTCGTGCTCACAATTGCAAGTTTGTGACAGCCTACATTAGGTCACGAATACGGCACATGTCTTGCTGTATAAATCAGTGTTTGCATCACTTCCTGAGGTGCCGACAGTATTTGGGATTGAAGCATTAAATAAATGCAACACACCCTGTGCATAGTGTACTGATCTGTGGCACAATGTAAGTGAATGATTTCTTTTTCAATGGTTTTAAATTTGAAATTGGGGCAAATTGAATATCATTGGGTGGTTATGAGTTAAATGAATGTTTTTACCTCAAATTCTGATCCATAGCATTATGAATACGAATTTTGGGGTCTTTAAGTCATTTCTAAAACCTTTTAAATAAAGGTAAACACTGAAAAAGGATAACAAAGATACTGAGAAAAAACACATAAAAGAAACAAAACCTTAGGGACGCACCAATACTGAACACTGGTATTGACTGCTCTGACATATTGGCAACTACGATTGAACTGACTAACATCTATGGTTGAAAACTACCACTATCAGCATCTTCTAGTGGCCACACTGGCTGTTGGTATCAGCCCAAAATTCACAGAATGCACACTCCTATAAAGGACCAACTACCTACATTGTTTACATGCAAGTTTTAAGAACTATTGTCCATTTATATACTCTTGTGAAATTTAAATCTGAAAATTTTATCGGAAAGTCCAGCTGAATTAATCACTGCCTCTCAATATATGTCCAATTTTAAAATTCTGTGATAATGTCAATTATTTTGTCTCTGTAGTCAAACAAATCACCATTTATTTGGTGGAGAAACTTTTTCCTTGTTACCTTTGTTGGACCTACTCAGTACTTTAGCCATCGCTACTTTTTCTGATTCAGCTCCATACATAAATTATTATGCAGGGCAGTTCCTAAGTCTCGACAGCAGCTCAAACCTCGCCTTGAGCTCTGACACAAGCAGTAGTTCAGAATAAGCTTATCAAATTTCATCAGCTTGCCTGTAAATCAATCACCTCGGCCGCTCGATGAAGGGGGCATCGGAGTTAATGCACCAAAGGCAAGGGGCAAATCCGGAGGTTTTTTTGTTGCTTTTTTTAAACTGTTATCTCTTGTAGGAAGTTCCAAGTGTGGAAGCTTTCTGACAGCTGAGTTTCGACTCACACAGCTACAAACACTCAAGCTGGCAAGTTTAGCCACCTGCAGTAATGAAATGCCTTGCTCAAGGGCAAAGTTAAGGTAGTTGGCCTTGAAGGGAAGGATTTTATGTTCCCTTCCAGATCCAGATTTTCCAGGTCTATCAGATTTAGACTAATTCCTACAGTATACCTCCAGGCTTCTCCTGCTGCTCTGACCTTTCAAGGTATATTAAGTTAAATGATTATCTTCCCAATGGTAAAATGTAATGTTAAATTGACATTGTTAATTCATATTACATGTTTTATTCATAACCCTGGAAAATACTCCTGCTATCTCGTGTGATACCCATGAATTTCCACCTTCAGTATGTGCCTCATCAATAGTCAGCGAAACATTTTAGCTGCAAACTACACAGTACATTCTGATGGCATGATTACATTTTGTAAAAACCATTACCACAGGAAATGTGTGCAGAATTTTTAGCAGCGAGTCTTTTGTTTTTCTTTCTATTTGACGAAACAGAATGTCAACTTTTTAGTTTATCTGCATGCTCCCTGTGGAAATGCCTTGTCTTACTCTTATTACATCTAACAGAACTGCAGGCATGTATATAAACTGCACACTGTACACCTAGAGAGAATAGTTTTTGCTGTTTGTAGTTTTCCATTTTATACAGAATGAATAATGTCGCCACCACTCTGACCCTAATAAGCAGTTGGCTCGGTATTCTTTTGTCGTGCCAGACAATTTCTCTTGCTGTTCTGCAGATTATTCTGTGGAGCTGATCTTAGATCACGATCAAAGACAGGATTTGGACCACATGCAAACCAGCACCCTTCAAACAACACAGTCGAATCTGCAATTCTAACCATGTTACTCCTGATCTGTTGTAATTATCTAAAGACCTTCTGTCCACAAGAGGGAAGTGTTATCACATTCATCCCCAAAATCATTTACAGCCAGTACCTTCCTGTTTGGTTGCTCTTGAGAGTAGGATGAGAAAGTATGGAAGACGGAAGGGAAAAGGTTTACTGAGTGTGGTTAGTCAGCTCTCACAGTTGCTTCATGATATAAACTAGCTCTCTACCCCCACCCCACCAGACACACAGAGTCATGGTGAGTCATTTTTTGCAGTAAAATCAGATTCCTCCACTGTCACTTCCTCTGTTTTTAATTTAGGAGCCATTACCTCACTAGCAGTGTATGCATGGATAACTTTGGATCATAATTCAGCTTTCACTGCCCCAGCTTATTTTTTTTTAAAATTGTGGTTTACTTGAGGTCTGGGGTTTCTGTAGGCGTCACTGAGGAGATTCATGGGTATTCCCCACTTGTAAAAATAATATACGTTCTCAATTATCTAATTAATTTGAAGTTGAAAGTGTAATAATTGACGGGTAAGTCTTATTGGGCTTTGCCTTATGAGATGAGCCTCAAAATATGTGCTTCACCTTTGGCCACTGGAAATAAATCAAATTTGATTTTGATACTGGATTGTTTCCGTCTGCTAGACCACGCAAAACAGACAATAACAAAGACAGAAATAGGATTCATTTGGCTGTTAATTTCACTGACTGAATTCTCTGGCTCCCTCGATACTATGAGCTAAGAAATAGTTTTAATATGTAGGCCATGTATTCACTGAAATATTTTATTTTGATTCTCATTTCTCTTTTCCTGTCAGACGCCTCGCCAAGTGTCAATAGTTTCAGTGGCTCCGTTGGCCCTAAGGGGATTCCAATATGTGAGTAGTGCGTGCACTGGATTATTCCACTTTTGTATACTTATACGGGTTGTGCCATTGTCTTCCCACATCCCCACTCAGTCTTTTCGACAGATCTATCCTCCAGCAGTTGTATTTTTTACTCCTCTGCGAACATTTTTAACGCCTGCTCCAATCGTGCCATATATGAGACCACATGGCATGCAAAAAAAGTTGAGAGCACCACGAGTAGGAGCTACTTGCCTGCTGCAGTATGCCAGGCGATGCTTTTTGCAGGACAATCCAAGCTCCTCCCTTGCACAACGTCATCCGATCCCGATCTCTCTCCCAAAGCGTCAGCGATAGTCAGCAACATACTGTGGTGGCAGATCAGCGGGGCGGTACGCGCAGCAGGATAAAGCCACACTGTATTTCATCCAAAAAAGAACCAGAAAAGGGGGCGCATCCCACCATTTCTGGAGTTGCAACAACTTCGCCGGCCTGGTGTGCTGATTTCTGAAAGCTGGCCGTGGCTGCACACCGGGAGAACCGGGACATACGGAACTAAAACAGGGACCATTCCCACTAATCTGCAAGGTGTTGTGCTAGTTTTGCAAAGGAAGTGGAAAGAGAAACAACATTACCTCGGAGGAACTCTTAAGTGTTGGAAACTTCCCAGTAGAGCATCGATCGAGGACCTCCCGCCCACTTTACCTCAGTTCCACAATACTGGAGGGGGGGGGGAGAGAGAGAGTTCAGCAGGCGCTGCGGTGGATGGAGCAACAAAGGCTATATGGTTAAACTGGAAGAGCTTCTTTGATAAGAACCCAGCGCTCCTTTCTGTTCTTGCCTGCTATTTTGTAAAGCACTTCTACGCCTAAACAGCAATTCTACAGCTGCTTGGATCTTGCTTTGGGGACCAAGCCAGGTTCTCCTTAGTGCAAACTCTCTCTGGCAGACAGGGAATCGCCGCAGACGAGAAATTGATGCTTTGGCACGGAGAAGCGCAACACCAATCCTCTAGTTTTGCGAAAGTCTCCTACTGCTGTGTAAGGGAGGTAGACTAGTTTGGACCGAAGTGGGATTTCCAGAAGTTGCATGCGGGGTCTGTGTTGTGTCGAGTGAGCACTATCCATCTACTCTCAGGTTATCAGACCAGATCCGGATAGTTGAGGTGCCATGGCGGTGTATGTGGGGATATGGGCGCTCCTGTTGGCGCTGAACATTCAAGGTAAGCCGTAGAAATAGACTTCAGCAGTGAATCGTCTGCCTTATTTTATCATTAGCTCCCTGCTTTCTGTGTGTGTGTGTGTGCGTGAGAGAGATGCATGATGTTCCCGTAATGACAGACTTGATTAGACAAATGCACGAATGTGTGGATTGATAAGACTGCATGGCTTATGTTTTGCAACAAAATGTGCGACAGGAGTGAGGAAAAAAAATGGAAAGTGGTGTCTGCCTTTGAATCCAAAACGGCTGCAGAATACTTATTTAGTTGCCAAAAAATGAACTTACCCCGGCAGCAGGCAGATGGCGATAAATGCGAGCCATGTAGGCCAGCAGCCCTTTAAGTTTTTCCAATATTTCATCGTAATGGCAGAGTGCAGAGACACAGAGTGCACTGGAATGATAATTGAAACATATTATCCTCTGCGCCTGCCTGTTAGTTGATTTATTAAAATAATAAATAATTAGTACTTACAATAATTAAATATAATTAGGATAGATTTTAATTCCCACATTTTAATCTCCGAATGACACATTGGGGGCTTTGTTTTGTAGTTTCCTTGTCGAATAATCATATTTTCAGAAGAATGACTCATGGTGACGTTTAACTCTCTGTCACACTGAAACCAATTCTTCTGGGAGTTTGTGTTTTGGAGTGGGTGGTGGTGCTGAGCGAATTAATATGTGAATAATTGAAGCAATACTCTGACATTGATCACCCTGGCATTAAAGCTTCCCCAAAGTGGGGCTGATCATTAAGCAAATACCTAAGAACTGTATTTGACTCATTTTTAAGGTGTGTCATTATTAACAATCTTTTAGTTGGAACGCATATTTGTGCATGTGTGTTCATGTTTTTGGTTAGTTATGCAGAGAGGGCTTTAAGGCCTAGCTGAAGATTTACCAAACTGTTTACATCCTAGACTGATAAACTCTGTAAGGGGCCCCCAATTTAAGTAAACAATGGAAGAAAGTCAAGTGTGGTCTAAAAAAGGTCACACCAGAGTTTCGATGGGCACTAATACCCTCATTCTTCAGGTTGTACGTGTTTACTCGATGTAATATGTTGGAGCTCTTACTTTGGTGATCCCCTTTGAGCCTAATAGCTCTTAATAAGTCTTTACTAGAGAAATATTCTGGCACATCCTGTTTTCTTCAACTCCTTTGAGCTTGAGAACAACCAAGATGTTGACCTTGTTCGCAGTGAGGCTCCGTGTGGCTCCATGCATTTAAGACTGATTGAATACTTTGATCAAAAGCCCTGTCTGATTTATATTGAGATGATCCCTTTGCTTGTGGAGAAGATCAGGATTAACTGGTTCCCTTGGGATTCACGGTAGAAATCTTTTGAAGCTGTTCAATGGAGGGAGTGGAAAAATGTCTCAAAAAGTGCACCTAAAGCGTCCTGGAAATGTCTTATTTGAGCAAAGCAAGAAACGTTTTCTAAGCGTAATCAGAAATGTATGAAAATGCTTTGCTCCTATCTCTTTTTTTATTGCTGTAATTGATTTAAAAACAAAGTGAATACATTATTAATGTGTTTCGACATCTTCATGAAGAGAACAGCTTTGAAAGTTCGTGTTTCAGCATCTGTTTGGACCCATTTCTTTTGACAAAAACAAAGATTTGCTCCTTCACCCTGAGGTTAAAGGGCGTTGCCATAAATGCCCACCAGCTTTGATGGTCTAATTGATATACAACATGTTCCAGACTCTTTCCTCATTACTAAAGCACAAACAAGTGGGAAAGGCCCTAACAAATGCAAGTCACAGCAACCCATGTTGCAGCTATCCACGAGGGAAAACCATTTGTGCTTGGTAATAACCATTTGTGGAAAACCCAGCAGTGCCAAATTCATAAACACAGAAATATTCTGAGACGCTCGCCAAATAGATTATCAAATAAAAGGAAGATTGAGAATAATGGATCTGCGCATAATAACAGCAGCTCTGTTCCTGTGTTCGTATATTAGCACTCAGTCTCTCCTGTATTCCAGACTGATATTTAATTGAGTGTGAATACAGTTATCAACCAGGTGGTTGTTTATGGCTTGTCTCCATTCTTTTGGCCCCGGTGCAGTAGGAACCCATATAGATATCACTCTGAGTGGTGGGATAAGGGGATTTCGGAGCTCTAATTCCTCATCTTAGTTGGATTTAACGTTTGGGAAATGAACTATGAATGGTGGACGAGTGTCAAGTTTGAATGTGCTATTATTCAGGATTGGAAATTATGTGGCTGTGAATTATAATCTTTGTAATAACTTGGCAGCATGAAAGCTAAAATCATTCTGCTGCAGACCCCTGTTGTTCAGCTCTCTTCTCCGTGTTTGTCTACAGTGTTCAGTCATAAGCTACTCTTGTGATGGCACTACACAGCTGCACCGTCTTGCGTCCGTGACCTTTAACTGTGCTTAGTTGTTGATTAGATTCTCACATAATGTCCCATGAGACATGTGAATAAGTCTCAATGTTGCCCTTTTTTTTTTTTCTTGATATATGGCTTTCTTGTTTCATCCATCACAGATTAGTCGAGCAGCTAACTACCTGGTTTCTATGTGCAAGCTCATCATCAAAGCCTAACACACAAGACTTCATTTTGACTTGTGACGAACGGCAATGTGCTGTGCTGCTGCAGCAGCTTGTATTTGACTCATTTGAAGTACACTGAAAATCTACTTTTGTTTGGAAATGTCATGCACTTCAGTTGGATTGATTGATTGATTGGGGAGTCAGGAGGTCGAGGGAACATTTCAGACAAATTCATAAACGGATTTGAAGTCTTTGCTTGATGTTGAGTGTTGAAACAGCCATGTGGATAATTCCTTTTTTATGACATGGGAGGTAGGTATACAGGCTAGCCTTTGGAACATTGTAATTAGCATTTTAGCTTTTAACTAAGTTAAAATGCTCTTTTGAAGAAAACTGTAATTGCCGCTCCATGACATTTTGCATTTCATTTGGGTGACAGTTGTGATATAATGAAATGGAGAGTGTCACTGTGGGATTGTTGGGCCTTGATGGTTTCGGTGTGGATGCAAATTGCTTTGATCCTCGCTCCTTTGGGGAGTCTCCCGTTGGTCCCCGCTGAGGTGATGGATGGGTGAGAGCACTCTGAGTCCTGGGAGAGTAGCTTGAGGGGAGCTGACAGGAGATTAAGCTTTGCTTTTGCCAGAAGAACTAATGGAGGCACTTGGCCACTCAAACTTCATCTCACTGTGTTTAGCTCATTGGGGTTGTGCTGTCATCTCCTTAGCAAATCCTTCTCAAATCACTGCATGAAATGTCCCTGTAAAGGGTAGATTCTTTTTGTGTGTCTGCTGTCATTATGGAAATTGAATGGCCCTTCATTAATTTCAGGAGGTACTCTCAAACAAGTGATATTTCTTTGTTTTTTCAAAGTATTGCTCTATACACCTCTGCCGAGGACAAGAGGCACATTTTCTCTTTTCTTTGTTAGTTCATGATGCACATTTCCAGCCCCTGTGGTCTTCACATAGAGTCTGCGTGTCACAAAACTGATGAATAAAACATGATGATAAGCACTGAACCTAAATAATGGAAAGGTTATGGCAAAATAGAGTGTTCCTTGCATGCGGATGACTGCACAAATACTATTAAAGACTGAATGAATGTTAAATTAAGTTCATCTTTCCAATTGTTTGGAGTTAATAGTGTACATATAGGATTGTAGTTATGTTTCAGGGCCCCAAGTTAGGACGTTACAGTCTTTTGCATGTTTCTCTGATAAAGAAATAGTTTGGAGCTGCGCTCCAGTCACTGAATGAAGCTATTTTAGGAGACGTTTATTCAAATATCACAAGTAGCGTTTGTCCCAGAAAACAGCAGTTTAAAGTTACCAGATAGCCTGTTTTGTAAGAACATGCAGTTCAGTATCATATATAATGTTTTATTTGGTCTTTATTTTGGTGTATAGTGTCTGTCAGGTGTCCTCTCTGCATCCTTTGCTGTCTTAACACCAGACAGTCACCATATAGAAACAGGATGGAAAACACATTTATCAGCAAGCTGCAGCTGCAATTTTATGCTTTAAATCATTGAAATGCTTCTCTGTTTCAAGTCGGATCGCAGTATCAGCAAAGTGAAGGAAAGGGAAATCAATAAAAAGGATCAAATCTAGCCCTCAGCTTTTCTGATTTGGCATTAATCTGTTCAGTCGTTTTCTTTCTGTTTAGCCGAACCTTGTCAAGGGATTAAATGGTTAAACTCCAGTTCTGATCTTGAGAATGAGAATTGACTAACTATACTTGTTCCATGTTTTCTTTACTCTTTGTCAGATTGCTGTTGCAGCATCTTAGGATAGGCTTATTATGGTTGCTGACTAGATGTAAATCTTCACAGACGAAAAAGTAAATAATCTCACATGCTGGAAGGATTCTGACAGTCTGTGCTGTTTTCATGAGACACCGTCTTGGCTTGCCAATAGCTTGTAGAGTTTCTCTGAACCGTTTTTTCCCTTTAGTGCTCTGTTACTATAGTTACTACCTGTAATCTGTCTTTTTTTTTTTTTTTTTTAAAGAAAATTGTATTTATTTCTCTACAGGATCTGCATCCATTTCTGTTTTTCAAAGTTGTTGTGAAGGGAGTGCAGCCTTTTAACGGGTCTTTTTTGTTTGTTTTTCTTTTTCCTTTCTTGTATTTTCTGCTTCATTGGTTTTAAAGAAGATGCCATATGGAAGTACCATTCATTGCTCATTGCAACTGGGTTTACAACTAGAGCATTTAGTCATGGGCTGATCAGGGATTGAGAGTGTGGATAATTCCTGATCTTTTTACTAAGGCCGTATACTTGTAAATAAAGCAGATCTGATCAGCACAGCTCCCAGCCCCCCCAGTGTGACTGCCTGAAAAAGTCAATTTACAACAGGCAGCTGGGCTGGTGGTGTGCCTCCATTAGGGTGCAGAGTACTACTGGAAACCAGTCAGTGAACAACCTGCTGAGTTTGAAGAAAAAAGCGGAAAACTGATGCTTAGAGGTTCCCAAATTTACACATGATTAGAATGCTACAGGTGGACGCACAGACAGTGTCACAGTGCACACAGTCTGTTCTGTTACCCACTTGACTTGATCAGCTTTTAGGTTTTGTTTCATTGGCTGTGAGCTCATATTGTCCAGCTCTGTAAGCCAGACACTTTTGTATTTTACTCACAAGCCTGCTTTGTGAATTACACCAGCTGGACTCGTTTTAAAAGTTGATGGAGTAGTTGATACTGTTGCCATGTCTTCTGCTGTTCCACTCAGTTGAATTTTGTGCTGACTTGTGCGCTCTGTTGACAAGAGCTGGCCTGCAGCTCTGCCTCTTACTGTCTTGGGTCAAACCGACATATCAGTTGGCTGACACATTAGACAAGTGGAGGCTATAAATTAAATATTAGCTACAAGTTCTTCCCTGGAAACGGTGGCGTTCTGATGATGTTGTTTTTTGTTTTTTTTTTTGCCTCGACTTAATAATGTCACTAATAAATACTAAAATTGTATTTCTCTATTTATCTTAAGTGTAATGTGGTGTTTTTTGTACATTTTTCACTTGCCACAGTGACAGTTTCCTACCTTAACTTGTAAGGTTAAAGTCACCATCAGCGATGAACAGTAAGCCTGACCCTATTCTATCAAAATATGGATTTCTTTTTTATTTGTTCTCACAGAAAAATTAATAACAAAACTAAATTCTATATTTGGGGTTGTGGTTTGGGGCTGGGGTTGGAGTTGACATCACAGCGCTAAATATAGTGGCGGAAAAAAAAAACCCTTTTTTTTGTGTCGTTAGAGATGTCTTGTGTTTTTGAAACACTTGCGGCTGAATAGATGGGTTTTCCATCCCGCTGAAAGCAAATTGGGATGAAAATCTTGACCTCAGACAGGTCAACTTTTAACACAGTGAATGTCTGCACAAGCTGCCTCCAACGTCTGACTAAAAACTGCCTTGAAAAACCACATCTGTCAATCCCATTACAAGCCTTCCAGCTCACCCACTGCACATGCCATCCGCTGATAAATACCTCCAGGGGTCAGGCTGAAATGGAATATTGGCTTGCAGAGCACATTCAAATGAAAATATAGAGGATTTCTAATATTTAGCAGTGTTTCTAGTCTTTATAGGTTCGTAAAATAGTGAGGAATTTCCGTCATTGTGACACACAGCAGAAGCTTTCGCGAGGCTCAGAGTTGATCTCCTGCCAGAACTTTACATTTTTCTCTTTTTACTTTCTGCAAACTTGGGTGTACCGCCCTCTATCTTTATTCTCCCCTTTTCTCTCTCTCCTGTTTCCTCGCTTTGCCTTTGAGAACGGTGCGTGCTGAGAGTCGGCTTGGTTAGCACTTGATACAAAAGGGGGTTTGTTTCATGAAATGTTTCCCTTTTTAATGAGTGATGGTGTTCGCTCATTTAATATTCCGCACTGATATCTCTCTGGGAGCTGACTGTGCTTCAAAGCAACAGCGTGGTTGTAAATGGGGTGGGGCGGGGGGACCAGCAACCGTGGTGGTGGTGCTATAAGAAAGGGGGGCTGCATAGAAAATACAAACACAGGTTTATTTATTCTCGCTGACATATAGTTAAGCTCCCAATGTGCTGCAGCTTGGCGTAAAGCTCCTTAGTGCCCTAGTCCTGTGCTGACAGACTGTCAGAATATGACTGATAACAGGTCACCTCATATTTCTCTCAGTGTCTTTCATTTATTTTTGCGCTGTTCCCTGTTATGATCAATTTTATAGGTTATTGCTCAATTCAGAAGGATTTATATAGCTTATATGTGTGCGTGTCTCTTATTTCTCCTATGGCCTCACAGGTGACGTGTGATTTTCCAATACTTCTCATTATTAATAAGACTGAGGTCCACTTTGTGGTAGAAATTCTTCATATTTCTGCACGTAGTTCAATTTTGTTTTGAGAGCAGTGAAGATAAACATGTAGATGGCCTGCAGTTTGGCATTGATCCTTCCAGTTTGTTAGCAGGGTCTATGCCAAAGCAACTAATGCAGTCTGCTATTGATTCCTCAGTTTCAAGCCTGGCTGAATTTCACTCCAGTGTTGCATTGTTTTCAGAAAGTCAGGTGTGCCAAATGGCCTCCGCCGCTTCCTTCCTGTATGTCCTCTCTCTTTTTAAGCTGGCAATGCAGGCTACTGTGGTATCAGTAGATTTGGTGTTTGAATGTGTGTGAAAAGCGGGCGGGTGGGTAGGTGAGTAATCTAACCACTCGCCCCACCCCAGAGCGAGCAAAGGGGTTCTGTTTATCCCTTTATCTCGAGCTGTAACGGCCTGAGTCTTTATCAGCAGTGCACCTATTTAAACTCTCGAGTTGTATGCGTTAAAAGCAAAGCTGTGAGCTGTGTTGTGCTTGAACTACGTTTACTCCTGTAACTGAAATTCATTATATTAAAAGTACAGTACGTCATATGCCAGTAAGAGGGAACCGTCTATTATTTTGTTATTTTCCTGACATTTATTAGGAGCAGCTTTTGTGAGCATTGACCAGCCCCTCAGTTCATCCTCTATCTGGAACAATCCATTTTAGTCTCCTCCCTCTAAGCCAACTTTGTTGTGATTAGCTGCCCTTCGTAAACAGAACCTTTGAACGGCAGATGGGTAAGCCTTCTGTGTACCCTGGACAGTGCTCCAGCCCATCCAGGGCTAACACACCTATGGCCAGTTTAGATTCACCCATTAATCAAATAAGCATGCCTCTGGACTGTGGAAGGAAGCAAAAGCATTTAGAGAAATACACAGACACGGGGAATAGATTCAAAATCCAAAGAGACAAGCTGCAATTTCCAATTTTTTTTTCTAAATATGTACTTTTTTATTGAATATATAGCAAATAAAATCACAAGCTTTATGTTGGCTAAGAGAAGAAACGAAACAAAAACTGTTCCTAAAGTTTAGACGAGGATTTAGGTCATATTTGACCACCAGTTGGCATTGACATTTTATTTAGATTATTTTTTACTGTTTTCCCTGAAGGTAATCATTTCTAATTCCGAACAGTTCTGTATAGGATTCCTTCCTCTTCTCTTTTTCCCCTTCTCCCTCACTTTAACTTGCAGCTGAACAACACTGCCAGAGGTCTCCACATGGGACCTTCCATTCTGGCAGCACACGCCTTACTTGGCTACAGCGTTGCAAGTAGAATTTACCAGTCAGGAATCTGGAGAGGGCTTTGATACCAGTAAAGGCATCACACAGGGCCATTTTGTAGTTCACACCAATTGTCCATTGAGCCATGAAGATGCCAAATGTCATGTTAGTCCACAGAAACAGAAGGCTCGGGGATCAAGGGTTTCCCGTTCGCCCACCCGCATGTCCAATATACGAGTTCTAACATCTATATGATTATAAGTTATGCAGATGTAAGTGGTCACAAGAACACCCACTCAGTGACCCTGCACCCACACAGCTCAAAGACTCACTGATGAAGAGTGAGAATGAACACTGCTTTTGCATGCCTTTGTCTGAGTCAGATTTGTTGCCCCACTTTTGTTGTATGCTCTGTTCACACGGAGCACGAGCACCGTAAATATTTATTTCAGATGGATGAAGGGACTTGCAATTGTTCCTTGCACTCTGTACCTTTTTTTTGTCAGCATTAGGAAACTGAAAATAGAAGCTAAAGAGGAACAAATGTTTGAATGAGAAACTCAGCGGTACAGAGGTTGTTTAATACCTCAGCAAAACCCTTAAAATACCTACCCTCTTACAGCCTGCAGACTCGTACCCTTCAGGTTGCTGAGTTTCAAATAGTTCTGCAGAATGGGTTTATGGATTGTACCTCACTTCCTAAGTCATGGCAAAGAAAAAAATTTGCATGAGAAATAGGGCTGCCACGATTTGTCGACTAGTCACGATTACGTCGACTATCAAAATCGTCGACGACTAATTTAATAGTCGACGTGTCGTTTGAAGCTTTGTAAGATCGCAAAAGACGCAGGAATAATAGCAGGATTTAAGAGTGTAATAACGGACTGAACCAGAAGATGGCAGCACAGCATGTACAAGGATGCCAGCTGCCGTTAAACCCCGAAGAAGAAGAAGCAGCTGTGTCCCAGAATTCATAGCGCGGCCCAGCTTAGTTTCCAACAATGGCGGTAGCTAGTTAGTTTTAATATTACTCTTATTATTCTTTCTGGGTCACAAAATAAACGTTTAACATATTTTCAGGCGAGAATGTAGCTGTGTAAACCTCAAATATCGGCTCAGTTTATCAGGACACCACATATTTTCAAAAGCGCTCCGACGTTTTCGGAGACGTCTGTTACCCACTAGCTCGATAGCTAGCCGGGGGCTAGGTCACTAGCGCTGTGAGAACACCGGACTCCCGGCAAATTGTTTTCAAACCCACCGCCGTCTTTCGCGACTCAGGTTAAATATATATGAGTCACTTAGATAAATAAAAAATGTTGTTGTTTGGCTTTTTTTTTTTTTTTTTTTTTTTGTATTTTATTTGTTCCTGAGTAAATCGGTTTGGCTGAGATTAAAGTTATAGTTTTTACACAGCTGAATAAACGTCAAGCAGACAGCTGATTATCAGAAGTGTGAGATGCTGGAGAATATACTCCGGTGTCCTGTTATATTTTAGATAGCAAGGAGTTTATTAAACTTTACCGAAACAATCTGCAAATTTCATTAAAATTGAATAAACTATCATCTTGTCTTTATTTTTAGTTAGCACCTTAAAAGCTTAAAGCTGTAAGCTAATGATAGTTATATAAGAGCAGATGCTGCTGGTGCAATAAGCTGTAGTTTTACGTCCAGTGGATGATGATCTGATTAGTCGACTAATCGCATAAATAATCGGTGACTAGTCGACTATCAAAATAATCGTTTGTGGCAGCCCTAATGAGAAAACAGCCTTATCCCAAAGAGAAAAAGTGAATCTAGAGAATTGAGATTTACGTGCACACCCTGCGGGGGATGGGAGTTTGCAGTGGGTCATGCTGTTCCTGAATAAGGCTATGTTCCAAGGGTGATTCTAGTTTGCCTTGAAATACTGTTCTTGGCACAAGTTCTATTTAGGCACATTGGGGCTGCTCACTGGAAGAAAAGCCTTGTGCAAATAAAAGTTCATTCAATTTTTTCCAACTCATTAGGTCTTTTTTGTTTCTATGCGGGAAGCCAAGGGAACCCCCCTAGAACTAACTCGTGTTCTCCATTAAAACTGACTTCAAACAAATACATTTCTTATGGCATAATTCTAAGAATATTATGACACATAAAACGGTAAATTCAATTAAAAGCCCCATAGTGTGCTAAAGCTCATATTGTCTGCTAAATTAGTTGAATTAAAGCTTTCCTAAATGTAAGGATTGAGCAAGTCAGAAGCTATAACAAGTTGGTCCAAGTGTAGATGAAATGGAAGACCATGTTTCAAGAGTCTGATCAATATGCAGTGAAAGCTGACAGGGGATGAAAGTGATTGGATTTACCCTACGTCACAAAGAGTGCGTTTCATTCCTGCTTTTTGTGAAATTTTGGTTGAACTGTAATAATCCAAATAACAGAGGTGATTCCGTATGTCACTGACAGTTAAAGGGTTTATCCTATTGATTAGGTTGTGGGAATCTCTGGAGGAAGTTTTTATCAGCAGATTTGGGGGACAATTTATTGTGAACTGCACTTCCCTGTATCCCTAACCCCTCTTTTTATTCTCACACTGCTCATGTTATGTGACCGGTGAGGGGTGGATATTTGTTTTTGCTGAGAAGACCCGGGATGGGATGCACTGATGCATAAACTCACTCATATGTGTGTGCGCACGTCGCTGAGTGCGCTACTGCACACGTCTGCGCGCAAGCCCAAGGCAGAGGCAGCTTCACGTTCCCGGCCCTGCTCCCTCCTGATCCTGACCCACTTTCTTTTCCCCGCTCATCACTCCCTCTTTAATTGCCGCGCGGCACACTGAGGCCATCTGCTCGACTGAGGCCCGTCGCCATGGAGATGCTGGGAGGCTTTTCGGATTTACTGTGGACTGACCAACAGGGAAATGGAGGTCAGGGAATGGGGGTAGGGTGTTGAACAGTAGTAGGGGCACCACAAGTGTATTATGAGGCACTTATTGACATTATAATAGTACACCTGTATGATCAGATACAGAATTCAAGTGCTTTAAAAAAAAGGAAAAAGATGAAGCATGTCTTTGCAAAGTCCTTTTCCCCGAGGAGTTTTCCCAAAACCAAAGGTAGCAGTGAGCAAGAATGACACAATTTTACTCGGAACATGGAATTAATTACATTTGGAAGTAGACACTGACATGAGATGGCATCGCACCAGCTGCCATTCCAAGGATTTCCCCGACCAGACCCATCGCTGTGCGTGAATCTTGGATAAACAATACCAGCTGCACTAGCGGACCAGGTAAATATTTTATGTTTACATGCAGATGACGATATTTCCCAATTGGGAATTATAAATACATTAAAAATTAAAAGAGAGTCATAATAAGAAGAGGCCATGGGCACTTCCATGGCCCCACCTCTCCACATCTGCTCACCCTTAGGACAATGCACCAGCGAATACACCTGTCGACACGTGCGTGTCCTAAACCGTAAATGCACACATTCATTTCTACATTGCTGCATTTGTCATCAGTATTCATGGGTCAGGCCACACTACAGACCTGAGAAGAAACAACCAAACGTTTGCCAAAAACTCAAAACATCCTTTGCGGTGGTTTATTCCACAGTGAGTGTGTCCAAAATGACACCGAGATTAAGCTAGAAATTCCAACATGAAAAAGGTTTTACAGTTGGAACCACACTGAACTTTTTCAAATTAATTTTGAGGCTCAAGGACAAAAAAAAAGGTTTCCCGACGAGTACAAATTACATTTTTTTGCTACCAGGGCAGTTTAAGACAAAAGGCTATTTGTCTGTGTTAAGATAACAGCATTGCCACAGTCAGATGTGTTTTTAGTGTCATCTGCCGGCTCCAATCATACCGAGCAGAGTTCTTTTATACTTATGAGTAGTTTGTATATTTTGCTGCTGCTACTTATTTCCTTTCTAATGACACGCTTCAGTGAGGAAGCAGTTATGTTTCCAATTAACACTCAGGCATATTTCAGAGCTGTGGTCTGCACAGCCAGGTTGCCTCTTGTCCATCAGTCTGCCAGCTGTACTCACATCAAGCCCGCTTTGCATGTTGTTAATGCATTCACATATTCCGTGCTTGTTCAACGGGATCATTTGGGCCAAATGGCTAAATGTGGCATTGTATTCCAAGAGATTGTTTTACTCAAACATCTCTAATGGAGTCTTGGTATTGACCTCTGGCACCTTATCAGTGCTGAGCTTTGGGAACCACTCTTTATTCATACTTTATTTATACTCTATCTTTTAAAGGTCAATATTGGTAGCTGTCATTTCTAAAGTGCCATTCATAGGTCAATACCTCATTAGTAATCTGGTGGAGTTTGGATCAAATGCAGCTCCTGTCTTGTCTGTGTCGCTGAGCTGCAGCCACTACCAATTTCAAGTTCACAGCTATTCCACAGGATTCTGTTACAGGCATTCAAAGTTTGACACATTTAGCAGTATTTTTATCGTAACTGTGAGAAGTTTTTATCTTTTTCGGCCATATTATTTGATCTGTATGTTTGTGTAAAAGCAGTCAAAAATCAGAAGATGTGCAAGAAAATAAGGAAATAAGCACAGCAGCAAATCGTCACTTTTCAAAAGCTGTATCTCATGTTCATTAACCTCCTAAGACCCGAACTCTTCCACAGCATGCCTTTTTAATTTTTCTTTGATATTTGGGCATATTGGGGACGGATGAATGTAAAAACAAAGAATTACCAGATTTTTTTTTTTACCCTATTTTTTGTTTTTAAGAAAAATAAGAGCCGCATATGAGGATATTCGTTTAAAATTTTGATAGAACAGTAGCAGTATAATGTCCTCATAAGTGGATATCAGGCGCTTGTAGAGCAAAATTGAGTATTTTGGTCTAAATAACCCAAAATGTGATGTCCACATATGTGGACGCCAGGTCCTAGGAGGTTAAACGCCTTCGTCGACTTTATTGATCATCTTAATTTAACCAGCACATTACTACAACACCACTACTGTTACTGCCAGTAGGCTACAGAGTTCTATGGTAATGGTATTGCTTCAGGGTATTGGAGCTTTAGCAGTTGTTTATGCGACCAGTAATGCAGTGAACATGTCATGACAGACAGACTAAACTATCATGGCAGTTGCACCTCTTCCATGAATTTCTACTCCATTGTGTTGTCTGAGTTCCAGAGCTTTTCTACTAGATTGCTTAACAAGAGTCAGACCTCCTACGAAGGCTGTCAGAATATGCCGGCTTTGATGCCGTCACTATCTGCATAGATGTCTCAGAGAGCTTATTTTGCTCCTCCATCACCCGCCAGTGACAGAGTAACACAGGAGGCTGTGACAGCGGAAAAGGTAACTCTGTCAATTTAAACTCCAGTGAGCGCTTGATCTCTGAGCTGCCCAAATGTACAGTCAGAGCTGAAGCTAACAAGACAATGTACCCAGGGCCTGTAATTGGACCGGGTCCTTTTCAGCAGTGTGAAAAGATAGAGACCGTCTGTCAGCCTGCTCTCCAGTCAAGGTCATGATGTTGAGTGCTGGATGTGTTGTATATTCTACAATGCCCTTCATCCTATCACAGCTTATCCAGCTGCTGCTGTGCAGAGGTTGGGTGAGAACTGCTGCACTCTGTGGGCATCACACTAGATTATGTGCTTGGAGAGATTAATCAAATCGTATGATGTTTTGCTGTGAAAGAGTGACCAAGAAAAATTTCATCCAACCGGTCTTGCCAGCAAATGCCCCTTAAGCTGAGTTGAAAGTTGTTTTGTTCGTCCTTCATGTCATTGCCAAAGGAGCAGCACATTTATAACTTGACATAAACTGGTGCAGTGATGGGAAATAAACTGTCTTTCTGAAGGATTGTGTCATGGTATAGCACAGTTGATAGACCTGGTTAGCTGAAGTCATTTTTCTTTGATGGCTACGCTCAAAAAGTCGTCCTCAAATGCAACTGTTGGCTTTTGTTTTGTTTAAAGAGAGACACCTTCTTCCTTATTTCACCTGAGCTTTAGCACTAGTTTAAAGCATCACCTGACTCCAGATTCTCTTCTGCACCTGTGTCCAATATTGTGTATGTTCGAATGCTTGCGAACAAGAACATTCTTTATGAGCAGCAGGAGAAAGAAAGGCTGTTCACTGTTTAGAAGAATACACTCCATTCTTCCACCACTAAAATATTTATTTATTTTTTTTACCCTCCTGATGCCATTTTGGTCTGCGGGATCCCTGGAGAGTAAAGTGCATTAAGCCACTCACTGTATTTACTCGTGCTGGACTGAAGCTGATGTGTGAGGGCAGGTCAGAGGATGGAGGATGGGACATTGATCATCGTTGAATGAGTGTCAGGGGAATCTTGACATCCAGAACAGTTTTTCACACTTGGAGTTCAGAGGCCAACAGCTAGAGACTCATTACTATGTGAAAATACACTACCACAACTCGATAAAACTACAGTACATCAAGACATTGTTTTGTCACTCGTAAACTATTCAGTTTTATGTGATTTTATTGAATAATTGAACTTTTTTGAACTTGTAGCAGACACACATCAGGATAAAGAAGCCTGTTTTCTTCCACGAATAAACAGTGAGATCCTGCAAATGTAGCCTAAAACAGCGGTCCCCAACCTTTTTTGCGCCACGGACCGGTTTATGCCCGACATTATTTTCACGGACCGGCCTTTAAGGTGTCGCGGATAAATACAACAAAATAAAACTAGTACCGGTACCGAAAAATAGAAGATCTATTCATAACACACGTGAAAAGACCCATGAAAACCGAGTTAACGATAAAAACGATAACAAAATAACGCTGAAAACCAATAAAAACCCTGAAAACCATAGATTTCACACCCGAGTGTAACCCACATACAATGAGGGTACCACTTTAAGGACTGATATGAGGAGAGATGGACAGCCTGCCCAACCAATCGAAATGCACAGGTCCCAGTATGTTTTGACCAATGGGAGAGCAGTCTGCCGCTGTATGTCCCACCTACGTGCTCTGTGTTTGCTGCTATGTGTGGAGGTAGTCGCGTGCTGGCAGGAGAAAAGAGAGACTGAAGCTTTTGAGCTGGAAAAAAAGTATTAGATATAAGTTGCAACCAACTGTGTTGCACATAAGTTCACTGGTTATCAGCTAACTTTCATGTTAGAAGTAGCCGCAGTGAGTAAGCAGGCAAATGCTGCATTTTTCTGGTGACTTTAAAAAGTACCGCGTGGAGCTAAACTGTTAGCCTTTGTTAGCTCTGGTTGCTATCAACTGCCTGGAAGTTCATCTCAATCTGCTTCCAGAAGTAAGAGCCCTGCATTTTCCGACCGAGAGACACTATGCCATTGTCTTCGGCCGTGATGCGCTGAGATCGGTCAGGTTTTTTTTGTATGCTGAATTGTTCCTGAGGTGGATTCCTCCAGTGAAATAGATGGCGAGCCTTCCCACCTGGACTTAGAGAGACTGAGATTCGCTTCTTTTCCACTTGATGATCTGCTGCACCTTGCGGTGTGGTAGGACTGTATCACTCACACTTTCACGCACAGCTGGTTATACATAAGACCACTGACTGACATTCTTTCATCCCTATTCTCTTTCACACCCTGGGAATTTTTTGGACTTTACCCCTTGGACATTTTTTATTTGGGACTTTAAATAATGAGCTGTTGTGTAGAGCATTCTCCACATGTGAAAAGAGTGTGAGATTTTCATTTGAATGTACATTGGATTTGTGTAATCTGTTTCTATAAGAGTTAAGGAGTCAGGTTACTAGGGTGCACCCGAGCATTGAAACCCGGACATTGAAAACCAAAAATAACACTTGGCCAAGTCATTGCTTTAGTAGTTTGTGTTTTACTTTTCTTTTAATTTTTGTAAGTTTCCTTTCTACCATTGTAAAGTGTCTTTAACCTGTGCTTGTCAACCTTATGGTTTATGTCACTAAAGTTGGCTGGTTCTTTTGAGTTACATTCTTGTCTCTGTGTCTCATTTGAATACACCCCTGTGCTCCTATAGTCGAGCCTATTGGCCCATTGATATATTCTTTTCAACAATTCCCCTTACTGTGTTACAGTGAGAGCTTTGGCGAGCCAGCCAGGAGCATGGTTGTGTGTGTTTAAGTGCTAGACAATTTGTGTGTGGTGTTTAAAAGTGCTTAATCTGAGCTATAACTTCTAGAGAGAAAATGGATGTTGTGCTAAGTGAATCCGTCAGAATTCCCAATTCTGTAGTTGTTAGTGGGATCACAGGATCAGAGACTGATGAGGAAGTGTCCACTTTCCTCCAAAAATATGGTTCCATCAACCGTTACTTTCGTCTAGACGATCCTGAGTCAGATTACCATAAGCACATGATCATCGAGTTTACACATGAGACTGCCATGCACACATTGGAGCCACTGTTACCTCTGCGGCTTCCAAGTACAACCCAAGCAGGCATCGTGTATGAGTTAAAGGCCTTAGGAAGTGTTTACTCCCTTGATGCCAGAAACAAAGCCACTAAAATGTACATGGAACAGCTCCGTGAAATTGCCAAACTGAGTGGAAATTCATTAGAGGAGATGTTAAAGGAAGAACTTAAAAATCTGGTTTCATCAGCAGGAAGTGCTATTTCCCAGTCATCTCAAACTGGTCCAGAATCCTCAACTGTACAGAGCCCACTTCCACAGAAAGACTTAACCAGCAAGGGAGACGTTTCATTTTCTGAGGACCCTCAATCAGGTGTACCTCTAGACTCCACAGTTTTGACATCACCAAATAACGCAAGTAAATCTCTTACCTCTCCCAATTTCAGTGAAAACCTGACTGATTTCAGCCCCTCACAGACTCTTCCAGCTTCTTCTGGGGCCGCTTCTAGCCCCATAATTGATGTTAATCCAACTGCTGTTCAGCGAGTAGTTGTTGAGCATGTAGTGCGCAGCAATGAGAGCTCACCCCAGTTCGCATCATCTGGTAGACTCAGGGCTTATTCGGGCAAGAGCCCACGTCCTAGCCATGAGGCAGATTATGATACGTGGCGAGCTAGTGTTGAAATCCTTATTAGAGATCCTTCTGTGTCTGATCTGCACTGCACACATCGTATACTTGACAGTCTGCTTCCTCCTGCTTCCGAGATGATTAAACATCTGAGTCCACAGTCTAGACCCTCTGCCTATCTTGAGTTGCTTGACTCTGCCTACGGAACAGTCGAAGATGGTGATGAGCTGCATGCTAGGTTCATGAGCACATTTCAAAATGATGGAGAGAGAGCTTCTGTTTTCCTGCAGAGGCTGCACACTGCATTAAGTAGAGCCATGAGACGTGGTGGTGTGTCCGCTCATGATTTTAACCAACAGCTCTTAAAGCAGTTCATTCGAGGTTGTTGGGAGAATGCACTAATAATCGATCTTCAGCTAGAACAAAAAAAAGAAAACCCACCTTCCTTTGCAGAGCTGCTGCTTCTTCTTAGGACAGAAGAAGATAAACAGGCTGCAAAACTGAGCCGCATGAGGCAGCATTTTAGTCATGCTAAGTCTGCCCAAAACTCTAGAAAGCAGCACGCCACGTCACACGTGCAACTCGCACACACCACCAATAATCTGGTGGACAAATCTGATCTTGAGACGCTAAAGCAACAAGTTGCTGACCTCAGCATTCAGCTTAACAGTCTTGTATCTGAGAATCATAAGACGAAACAACCTAAGCAGCAAAAAGCGAGGTCCGTCACACCTGACACCCACGGTGTGAAACCAAAAGTGGCCAGTCAGCATCCCTCCACATTTAAAGCTAACAGTAGACCACGTCCATGGTACTGTTTCCAGTGTGGGGAGGATGGCCATGTCGTCTCAGTTTGTGATAAAGCGCCAAACCCTTCCCTTGTAGCAGCTAAGAAAAGACAGCTGAAAGAAAAACAGACTGCTTGGGAAGCCTCTAATGCTTCTCGAAGTGAGGCACATTTAAACTGAAGCCTACTCCCATAGAGGGACATATGGGAGTGGAGTCTTGCAATGTCAGTCCCAAAATCCTGAAACCTGCCATTAAAAACGTTAAAGTGGAAGGATCAAAATTTCCACATGGCCTTGTAGGAACTAAGACCACAGCTCAAGTAACTATTGCAGGAAGAGACACAAACTGTCTTTTGGACACGGGTTCACAAGTCACAACTGTACCCCAGTCTTTTTATGAAGAACATCTTGCAGATCTGACCATTCATCCCTTAAATGAGTTGCTTGAAGTGGAGGGTGCCAATGGCCAGTCTGTCCCTTACTTAGGATATGTTGAGCTTACCATCACCTTTCCTAAAGAGTTTGTAGGCTCTGATATTGATGTTCACACTCTGGCCTTGGTTATCCCCCATCTCCGCTCTACAGCCCATGAGCAGGTACTCATAGGCACAAACACCCTTGATGCCCTCTATGCTAATTACCAGAAGCTTTCACCCTTTCAGCCTTTGTTTAATGGGTATCAAGCAGTTCTCCAAATACTTGAGATGCGACAAAGAAACTTTAACTCTGGTAGCCTTGGTTGTGCAAAACTGACAGGTAAGATGCCTGCAGTCGTTCCTGCAGGACAGACTGTTGTCCTGGAGGCCTCTGTCAATGTAAATCCCGTGAACATGCAAAGAGATGTTGTCCTTGAACATCCTTCAGCCTCTTCACTACCAAATGGCTTGCTAGTTTCAGCAATTGCAGTCACTTTACCACGCAAACGTCAGTGTCTTCTCCCTGTCGTAGTGAGAAATGAAACCAACCATGACATTGTCATACCCCCCAAAACACCTTTGGCAGATGTTAATGCTATCTTGCAAGTGCTACACAAAGAGCAAACTGTCAGAGAACCAGACTGCTCTAAATTTCAAGCTAAGTCTTCCTCAGAACTGAGCTTTGATTTTGGAGATTCGCCCTTACCCACTGAATGGAAGGAGCGAGTTACAAACATGTTAAACGACATGCCAAATGTCTTCTCTCAGAACGAATTGGACTTTGGACACACTGACAAAGTCAAACACCATATCAAACTCAGTG
Organism: Aulonocara sp. 'chitande type north' Nkhata Bay; assembly: GCF_057382095.1. NCBI lineage: Eukaryota > Metazoa > Chordata > Actinopteri > Cichliformes > Cichlidae > Aulonocara > Aulonocara sp. 'chitande type north' Nkhata Bay. Next base: position 33,578,638 of record NC_141357.1, read on the forward strand.
ATGCGACACCCTTTAAACAGAGAGCACGTCCCATACACCCCAATGATGTGGATGCTGTGAGACAACATCTACAGGAACTCCTTGATTCTGGTGTTATACGAGAATCTGAGTCCCCGTTTGCTTCCCCCATTGTTGTCGTTCGTAAAAAGAATGGCTCTGTTCGTCTGTGTGTAGACTACAGAAAGCTGAACCTGCAGACCATCAAAGACGCTTATGCCCTTCCAAAATTGGAAGATGCATTCAGTGCTCTTGCAGGTTCTAAGTGGTTTTCGGTCCTAGACCTCAAGTCCGGATACTACCAGGTCGAGATGGAGGAAGCGGACAAGAATAAGACCGCATTTGTTTGCCCACTTGGATTTTGGGAATTTAATAGGATGCCCCAGGGGATCACAAATGCGCCTTCGACGTTCCAGAGATTGATGGAGAAGTGTGTAGGAGATATGAATCTCAAAGAGGTTCTGGTGTTCATTGATGACCTGATTGTCTTCTCATCATCCCTGGAGGAACATGAACAGCGTTTGAAACATGTCCTGCAACGACTGATGTCATATGGCTTGAAACTGGCACCAGAAAAGTGCAAATTCTTTCAGACCTCGGTAAAATACCTTGGTCACATTGTTTCCGCAAGAGGAGTAGAGACTGACCCTGACAAAGTTGAGGCCTTAAAGACCTGGCCTATCCCCACAAATCTTAAGGAACTTCAGTCCTTTTTAGGATTTGCTGGATATTATCGAAGGTTTATTCAGGGGTACTCTGTCATTGTCAGACCACTTAACGAACTAACCTCGGGCTACCCACCAATTAGGAAGCGGAACAACAAGCCAAGGACACACGCAAATTCAGAGTATCGCAACCCAAAGGAACCCTTTGGTCAGCGTTGGACACCTCAATGTCAGGAGGCCTTTGACCAAATAATAGCAAAGCTAACCTCCGCTCCAATCTTGGGATTTGCAGACCCCCAGCTTCCATATGTTTTACATACGGACGCCAGTACCATTGGCCTTGGTGCTGCCTTATATCAGGTACAAGATGGACAGTCCAGGGTCATAGCTTTTGCAAGTCGTGGTCTTTCAAAGAGTGAGAGAAAGTACCCAGCCCATAAGCTGGAGTTTTTGGCCCTTAAGTGGGCAGTCACGGAAAAATTCTCTGACTACCTATATGGTACAGACTTTGTAGTAGTGACTGACAGCAACCCTCTTACATACATCTTGACCTCTGCAAAGCTTGATGCAACAGGGTATAGGTGGCTGTCCAGTCTTTCCACCTATTCATTTAGTCTTCAGTACAGAGCGGGAAAACAAAATATGGATGCTGATGCGCTCTCGCGTCGTCCTCACAGTCCACCAGAGGATGATTATGCATCTAAGAAGGAGAGTGAGAGAATCCGGCAGTTCACACTGTACCATCTGAGCAACCCTGAGAGTCCAGAGACTGTTCCCTTGGATGTAATTCAGGCTATTTGTGAGCGCCATATGGTCACCTCAGCCGTAGCTAATGTTGGATCCACCACTTCTGGGTTGACCTTAGTTGAATCCCTCACTCACCAGTCCACAGCTATTCCTGACTGCTTCCAACAGGAGCAAGTGGATGGGCTTCCCATTGCCCACTCAATTTCTGAGGAGGAGTTGAGGCAAAAGCAGACATTGGACCCTGCTATCAATGCAGTGATTGTACTCTTGGAGACTGGCGAAACTCCACCTCCCAGCCTTAGGTTAGAGCTACCAGAACTCCCCCTGTTACTCAGAGAGTTAAATCGGCTTGAAATACAGAACGGAGTGCTCTACCGTAAGCGGCAAGATGGTCCCAACACCTCATATCAGCTTGTGCTCCCTGAGGAGCTAAGAGCCACAGCACTTACAAGCCTTCATCATGATATGGGCCATCTTGGAGTCGAACGAACAGTAGACTTGGCAAGGGCCAGATTTTATTGGCCGAAAATGCACATGACCATAGAAAAAATGGTCAAATCTTGTGAGCGATGTATTCGTCGAAAAACGCCTCCAGAGAAAGCTGCTCCATTGATAAACATTAAGACCTGCAGACCTCTCGAACTAGTGTGCATGGACTTTTTATCAATAGAGCCAGATCGCTCAAACACGAAAGATGTATTGGTCATAACTGACCATTTCACAAAGTATGCTGTGGCAGTGCCAACTCCAAATCAACGAGCACAGACTGTAGCAAAGTGTCTCTGGGACAACTTCATTGTCCATTATGGTTTTCCCGAAAAGCTTCTTAGTGATCAGGGTCCTGACTTTGAATCAAAGACCATCAAGGAACTCTGTGAACTTACTGGCATGAAGAAAGTGCGTACAACCCCCTACCACCCTAGAGGGAATCCGGTTGAGAGATTCAACCGCACTCTTCTCCAGATGCTTGGGACACTGGATCGGTCAGATAAACTCCACTGGAGAGACTTCGTCAAGTCTCTGGTACATGCTTATAATTGTACGAAGAGTGACGTGACTGGATTTTCCCCCTATGAATTGATGTTTGGGAGGCAACCAAGACTGCCCATTGACTTAATCTTTAGGTTGCCCACTAATGCTACTAAGCAGACTCATTCCCAGTACGTCGGTAACCTAAAATCTCGTTTGGAAGAAAGCTACCGGATTGCCACCAATAATGCACAAAAGAATGCAGGTCGCAACAAAGCCAGATTTGACCGACGAGTGGTTGAATCAACATTGCAGAGTGGAGACAGAGTTCTTGTACGAAATGTGAAGCTGCGTGGAAAACATAAGCTGGCAGATAAGTGGGAAACGGATGTTTACATTGTCCTTAAGCGAGCTGGAGAAATGCCGGTCTACACAGTTAAACCTGAGGGTAAAGATGGACCTGTGCGGACTCTACATCGTGACTTGCTTCTCCCATGTGGATTTCTGTCAGCAGCTGCAGAACCCGAGACAGTCAAAACCCATCCAAACAGGAGACCCAGAACAAGGCAGTGTTCTGTTGTCGAGGGGGAAGATGAAATTCCCTCTGATATGGATGATGTATCTGATTGGACATTTCGCCCTCTCATTACATCAAAGTCCGACGTATATGTCCCAGTACATGAAACTCACAAGTTGAGTAAACCTCCTTGTGTGGTCAGAAGATCAGCAGAACCAGAGGTGCCTACAGTTTCACTTCCACCTGATCCTCCTGCCACTGAATCCCTTGTAGAGGAAGGTGAAGGAATGATTCAGGATGTACCTGACCATGGCAACTCACCTGACCGTGACAACTCACCTGAACGTGACAACTCACCTGAAGCAAACATACTGCATGGGCTTGACTCAGCCAAAGGACTTCCTCAAAGTTCAGAATTGCAGCAGTCTGAGGAAGCTCCTCAAGATGATGGGATGAGCTCTGATGCAGCATGTGAAGAAGGATTAAGTGATGTGAACAGACCTGTTACTGAACAGCCTGAACCTGTGATGATCCAGAATAATGGACTTCAAGATACTGAGCCATCTCTTCGTCGTTCTAACAGATTGCAAGCAAAGCCCAAGAGACTGCATTATGTGACACTTGGGAATCCTCTGATAACGGTGGTGAATTCTCTTTTTCAAGGCCTAAGTGAGGCATTGACTAGCTCTTTAAATGGATTTGAAGATCCAACTAGTAATTATGTTGGAAAGGTCAAAGCAGTGTAACTCAGTGCCACCCTGCAGATGCCCAGGGACGGGCATACCATCAAGAGGGGAGGGTGTAACCCACATACAATGAGGGTACCACTTTAAGGACTGATATGAGGAGAGATGGACAGCCTGCCCAACCAATCGAAATGCACAGGTCCCAGTATGTTTTGACCAATGGGAGAGCAGTCTGCCGCTGTATGTCCCACCTACGTGCTCTGTGTTTGCTGCTATGTGTGGAGGTAGTCGCGTGCTGGCAGGAGAAAAGAGAGACTGAAGCTTTTGAGCTGGAAAAAAAGTATTAGATATAAGTTGCAACCAACTGTGTTGCACATAAGTTCACTGGTTATCAGCTAACTTTCATGTTAGAAGTAGCCGCAGTGAGTAAGCAGGCAAATGCTGCATTTTTCTGGTGACTTTAAAAAGTACCGCGTGGAGCTAAACTGTTAGCCTTTGTTAGCTCTGGTTGCTATCAACTGCCTGGAAGTTCATCTCAATCTGCTTCCAGAAGTAAGAGCCCTGCATTTTCCGACCGAGAGACACTATGCCATTGTCTTCGGCCGTGATGCGCTGAGATCGGTCAGGTTTTTTTTGTATGCTGAATTGTTCCTGAGGTGGATTCCTCCAGTGAAATAGATGGCGAGCCTTCCCACCTGGACTTAGAGAGACTGAGATTCGCTTCTTTTCCACTTGATGATCTGCTGCACCTTGCGGTGTGGTAGGACTGTATCACTCACACTTTCACGCACAGCTGGTTATACATAAGACCACTGACTGACATTCTTTCATCCCTATTCTCTTTCACACCCTGGGAATTTTTTGGACTTTACCCCTTGGACATTTTTTATTTGGGACTTTAAATAATGAGCTGTTGTGTAGAGCATTCTCCACATGTGAAAAGAGTGTGAGATTTTCATTTGAATGTACATTGGATTTGTGTAATCTGTTTCTATAAGAGTTAAGGAGTCAGGTTACTAGGGTGCACCCGAGCATTGAAACCCGGACATTGAAAACCAAAAATAACACTTGGCCAAGTCATTGCTTTAGTAGTTTGTGTTTTACTTTTCTTTTAATTTTTGTAAGTTTCCTTTCTACCATTGTAAAGTGTCTTTAACCTGTGCTTGTCAACCTTATGGTTTATGTCACTAAAGTTGGCTGGTTCTTTTGAGTTACATTCTTGTCTCTGTGTCTCATTTGAATACACCCCTGTGCTCCTATAGTCGAGCCTATTGGCCCATTGATATATTCTTTTCAACAATTCCCCTTACTGTGTTACAGTGAGAGCCTCAACTCTCATGTACCGGTCCAAGGCCCGGGGGTTGGGGACCGCTGGCCTAAAAAATGTGCCAAAAAAACAAACCAACAACAAAAATTTCCAGTAGAATAATTTAATGGATCACATACTTGAAAACAACTCTAGGGAGCTAGACACAGGTCTGTGTGACTGTCGAATTTTGACTTGCAGTCATTGCACTTTTACTGAGATATCCACAGTAAATATAGAGTTCCTTGATATGTTCTGGAAAAAAACAAAAGATCATTTAGACATCTTAAAGCACAACTGCCACACGATCAAAATAAATAATCATAAAGACCACAGCAGGAGGACGGCTTAAGTATGGATGGCTATAAAGATGACCACAGTGTGAATAGATTTAAAAGAAAGCTTGCTGTTACATAATTGAAGACCAGCTGTATTATTGTGAAAGAAAATGGTAAAGAGGTCAATTGGGAGTTTATGTACTGTATCACAGAGTAAACAGTCTGACATTTGTCTTGTTTGTCCTATTGTGGAGGAACTCTGTATTGAGAACGCGAATGACAAATACCTGGTTTATTTAACGTGAACACAAAGAAGTTCTCCAAAACCAAGTTCAGCTCCGACTCTAGTCTGCAAATACAGTTTGAATAATGAATTGTACCCTTTTAAAATCACCTCCGAGGTAAACAAAAACCAGGAATGAAAGGTTTATCTATGTGCCTTTGAGGTTCGCCTTCCCACACACCTTGAACAAAGGTCTGATCTGACAATTTTTATTTGAATTTATGTGAAAAGCCTGTGGAAATTTAAGAGGAGAACCAACAAAAACTAACATTAAAAGGTAGGGTGTTATATTTTGAATTAAAGGCATTTCAAGGATGGGTAGCAGGATCTCCCGGGCATGAATAAGCTCTTTGTGCTGCATGTGTAGACTCATTTGTTTAGCGCGTCATGTAGACAGTACCGAGTTTCATGTGGTGAATGTGAAAGCAGACTTTATGAATAACGAGAGGATTACTGGCATTACTGTTTCACGATAATGCAAGTTCATTTTAATCCATGTAATTGTTGATTATTTTTCTTTCTGTGCAGAGTGCAAAACTTGTTCCCACAGGTTTGAGGCACGCAGCATTTGTGTTGTTTTCTTTTTTTCTTTTCTTTTCTTTTTAATTGCCAAGTCATTATTGTAAATCAAATTTGTTCTCAGCTGATTTCCCTGATTAAACTTAGGTTTAATTAAATTTTTAATTCTATACAACGAATTAAACGCGATGCCGTTACCTTCACAAACCTCTAAAAGTTAACGTCGCGCATGCTTTGTACTTGTTTTCCAAGTCAAGTAGCCATAGGCTGTTGAAACTTTCTCTACTCCTTAATTTGGAGGATTCATTAAATTAGTTAATTAATATTCTCGACTGGTTGTGTCTTTCTGATTATTCACCAGTGTGGTTTGAACCTTAGATTTATGATTAATATTTATAGGAGACTGTCAGGAGCTGTCAGCCTCATATGAATCAACAAGGCTTCACGACTCAAGAGCCAGTTGATGTGCGATAAATCAAAGGGTGAGTGGGGAAAAATCCCACAAAGATGAATAAAAAGAATCCAATTAGAAATCTGTAACCTTTCTGCAGGGAGGCTTACTTTCTGATTTATTAGTACAAAGCTGTTTACTCTTCCCGTTTCTATTATATGTTTTAAGCATTGGAGGAAATGAATATGTCCAAGAGAGTGAATGAGCTCAGGCAGCATGACCGCAACTCATGCATTACAATGGGGTGTGTGCAGGCATCTCTTTCATGCAACACTGCCTCACCAACACACATAAACACCCACACACACATTCACCGGTGAGATACTACTATACTATCCTATCCTCTGGAGCATCTTGCGTGCGTAGAAGTATTTTTAGTAACACGCAGCACTCTGTGTTTTCAGCGCAATGTGTCAGGACAGCAACATGTTAAGGATTCAGTCAGATGGGCCTCAACGCTTTGCCCAGAGCTCTGCAGAAAGGATGTGTTTGTCCCCAGTGCTGGAGGGGGGTCACGTGCTGACCTCATTGTGTGCACGAGTAAGTGCACTCTGCATTATCAGCGTGCAGCTTCCCTCCGCGTAACAAAAAAGGCGACTTATCTCGCAATAGCTAATTGATTGATTTCCTTGGCACAAATATCCTAGACAGTAACATTTTTTTTATCTTCTCAAGTCAGTAGAGAGGCAGAGGAGCCGGTGAAAAATGAAAATGGACTCTTCTCTGGAAATGGAAAGATTTAATATTTTTCATCCCTAGAAAAAGGACTGACAAGCTTTATTACTCTTTGCTTCACCGCCCCCTCCCTTTGGTCAGGGAGAGCTGTACGCTACAGAAGTGCTATGGAAAAACACTTTGCAATAAAAAAAAACAAAAAAACATTGTGCCTTCATAAACACAAAGGTTAATATCTTATTTACAAGCTGCAGCCCCAGTGGTCGACACGCTAGCACAAATGTCTTCCTGTCTTTTTGAGTTGACTCAGGCAGAGGTGATCCAAAACAGGCAAATCCATCTTATACCGTCCTCTTCACAGGGTTGTAGCTTCATGGAAGTCACACACCCTCCTCTTGGACCTTCAAAGATTGCAGCTGGCTCACTTTCTTCACCGGTACATTAACTCCTGCTGCCTGCATTGCCTCACTACAGCAGATGCTGCCAAAAGAAAACAAAGCTAGTAGGCCACAGGGTTAATCACACTCATCTAGGGGTCTGTCACACTGTTGCCAGGTGTGTCACATTCACAGTACACTTGGCTTCCTTTTGTTGCTGCTCTTTGACCTCTGCTTTTTTCACTAAGTGTAAAAGGGGATCAATTCAGAAGTCTCAGTCTGATGGAATCTGTTTCAGCTCAAATGATAAGTTTCTACAGAAAGGACAGAAAATGAGTGAAGAAAAATTCAGCTGTTTTTCTTTTTCTCCTTTGGTTTTTATTTAAGCTCATTTGAGCTTGGAAGTCTTCTCTGTCTCAAAGGTCTGGGTTGTACGCAAAATACCAGTGTAGTCAAAGCAGTGTCACAGAGCTGTTGTGATACTGTATGTCAAAAGCAGGGATTTGGTTTGTGGAGTCATTATATTTCTCTGTTACAACTTAAGAGCATTGATTTCACATGGTGTACCAGCCCATGTTTATTCTGTCTTTCTTGGATTGTAACACAATGCACAAGAGTTGAATTTTTGTGTGGAATATATTGGTATTCCCTCTCCTTCGCTGATCTGTGACATTCACATTGTAACTTAGATGGTATTACTTGTGACAGATTGCATTGGACTAAGGCAGAGTTGTACATCAATATGCCATTTATATTTTCTATTATATTGGCTCTTGGCAGCATATTGCCTTTGTCCGCGTGTGCAACCAGCAGAGAAGATAGCTTATCTTTTAAGAAAAGCAATCAAAGAACTACTTGCTTTGCCATATTTAGCTAATTTTAGAATAGGTTTGAGTAGCTAGTAAAGAACATAAAGGTCTTCTCTTGGCCTTGCATTGTTGCTAAACACAATGTCGAGTTTTCCAAGATGGCGTTGCCTTAGTCAAATTCTTGTTAAGTCTGTTCTACGCTTATCATTTCTCTCAGTTCTCAGCGATGCATTTGTGTGGTGAAATGCCAATTCCTTCTTTTGAATGCATCTCCTAAGACACAGCTGCCTACTTAGATAGCTAATGGCTGTGTTTTGTGCTGCAGCGCTGTGAGCCAAGTGCGGCGTGATGGCATTTGTTCTGTCTGCCCAAGGCCTGGTCTGTCATTGTGTATCAGTCCAGCCAATGGCCATGACTCACACATGAACCCTCTGGGTGCTTGAGCTCACAGAGAAGACACAGTAGTTTAATGTTCAGCACACGGAAATACATACGGGGCGGGGGTAGCTGGTGGTCACGGTGTTGAAGGCTTTTCTGGGCACTGGTAGTGCTGATGAGGAGGTGTTAGTGACTATTTTCTCATCATAACAGCAGGGGCTGCAGAGCTGTTTTCATGGTGCTAAAACCGTATTTTCTCTCCTGCATCTTTGACTGTAAGCAATCCTTGCTACTATGATTTTGTGCAGAGTTTCCTCTGCAGGCAAACAGCTTGTCCAAGTCTGTAGCATCAGCTTTGCTTGGAGTGTCTGTTGATATAGTTGATGCTGTTTAGGCATTGTCCCGGTTTTTGATCAGTGATAGTGCTGCTCATGCTGTGATTCTGTTTACTTTCAACTATTGTTCTCTGCTGTTCCACAATTAAACGACATCACTTTGCGTGCTGCAGATATTTTTTTGGTTTTTCCCCAAGGACCAACCGTGCATTTAGAACAGAAAAACTTGCAAATGTAAGCACTTTCCTGGCCAGGGCTGGATTTCTTTTGTAGTTTTTCAAATGAATGATTAAGAAGAGCAAAACAAACATTTAAAAAGAAAATGTCAGAGATAATTGCTTCAACCTCAGTCCCTGAGACGCTTGTCGATATTGTCAGTTTCCTGTTTTCATTCCTTTGGTGTCCTTTCTCAGATGGCTTCATCTCTCCATAGTGACGTAGCCTGAGAATCATATCCATCAATAGATGTCAGAAAGAACCCCCGCCATTCGCTGACAAAAACAGTGGCCGTTGTATAACATCATCTATCATCCCGGGCCTTTGTTCAGCATCCTGTCTCATACGGGGGTGAGCAGCCAGTGTGAGGGTGGCATTCTGTTTGACAGGCCAGTGCAGATGCTAAATGACAGTGACACAAAGAGGAGGCCCACCACACAGGTCCTGACAGGGCTGTTTTCCATAGAGAAGAGGCTTGACTTGACTCAAAGCCCAACCCGACATCAGATTACAGCGCAACTCTTGACACCTCTTTGGCCTGCTTTTAATGTTTATAATTCAGCTCTTTCCCTTTGTGATAGGTGAAAACAATAGTTGTCATATATCTTTGTACATACCTGCTAACCTAAAATATATTGTCAGCTTTTAATGATTTAACTTATCAACTTTGGAGTAACTTGAAACTTTGCTTGACACAGTTCTGTTACAGCATGTACAGCCAACTGAGAGTACTGTTGAAGTGTCCTAGAAACTGAAACGCTGTGTGTCTCTTATTGTAAGTCAGTCTGGATTAGAACATTTGCCAAAAGCCTCGAGAGTTAGTGTGATGATAATATCCATTACGGTGTTTCAGTTTATGCCGTATCCATCTCTTCTGATCCCTTGAAGGGGAACTGCTCTGCGTTCCCCTCTTTGTTAAAATGGTGACTATAAAGTGCATTCATATCTGCAGCTTTATCTGCTACAGTGATATGGATACTCAGACAAGTCTCCAAGTTTCATACTGTAGTCAGATCACACATCCTTGCCATTTGCAAAGTTGTCTTTCTTGCTTAGGTGTGCCACGGCTGGTTTTGGATTCGCATGTTTTTCTTTTTTGTTTTTGTGTTTTCTTATGCAGTTATTGTATCACCCGAAGGCTGTAATCTTACAGGATTAGTGTTTTGTAGAGGGTTTATCGTCATGCAATCCAAACCGCAGTTTTCTCATGATACCAGCTCCTGTGTCTATGAAGTGCAAACTACAAACTATCTGAAAGTGTTTGACTAGTTTACTTTTTCGACATAAAAGGTAAAGAATGTTGATGACCAGAATTTATTTTGGAAGAAAAAAAGTACTCCTCCGGTGTGTTACAAATATTTGTTCAGCACCTGGAAGAGCGAGGAATTATAATAATGGCTTCATTTCAAAGGGCTTTCAACACAACTTTGATGTCCAGTCAGGCTTATTGTGTGAGATCCATTAGCGAAAAGAAAAGCTCGCCTTGATTTGCCTCTAGTGAAATAAATGAAATATAAATGGAGGGTATTTATAGATCTGAGGTGGCCCTTTGAGGGGGTGCGTCTTTGAATCTGAAACTTTTAAGAGTGGAGACAAAAGCAAATAGCAAAGGAGATGCAGTGTTACACAGTCAGAGGAAACAGAAAGTCCACCTGGGCGATCGTGGCTCAAGAGTTGTAATCGGAAGGTTGCCGGTTCGAGCCCCGGCTTGGACAGTCTCGGTTGTTGTGTCCTTGGGCAAGACACTTCACCCGTTGCCTACTGGTGGTGGTCAGAGGGCCCGGTGGCGCCAGTGTCCGGCAGCCTCGCCTCTGTCAGTGCGCCCCATGGTGGCTGTGGCTACAATGTAGCTTGCCATCACCTGTGTGTGAATGGGTGGATGACTGGATGTGTAAAGCGCTTTGGGGTCCTTAGAGACTAGTAAAGCGCTATACAAATACAAGCCATTTACCATTTACCTGGAGCCAGCATGTTGATACATACATGGCAGTTAGTGGCAAGAAGAGTAGAAGTTAGAACTGGTTGGAGTGGATAAGTGCATTGAGTAGGTTAGCTTTTTCAGAGGTCAGCTGATGATTTTTGCCAATATTGTGCTGGTTGCCACCAATGACGTGCAATTTTTCTGTGTGGTACCATCACACAGCAGAAGCAGTATCTTCTGTAAGTTGCCTTGACGTTTGTGAAATAAACTTGGAAATTCAATAAACAATTAATGCATAATTCTCTCCAACGTTAAAAATATTGGCAGATGTATATGAATGTTTCACTTTAATCAAACTGCAAAGCGTAGAAAATTTTTTAAAATGAGACTTTGTGGTTTGGAAATTTCCAAACTTCATGCTCACATCACAGAGTGGAGTGGGGTGGTAAAGACATGTGATGAGTGGCCACAGTTCAGAAGCGCTACATCTGCTTTTCCTAAATTGGTGGCCTTGAATGCAGATACCTGAATTGCCCCGTGTTAAAATGAGTTGACCTAGCTTTCTCAAAGGGGGAAAAAAAAAAGTTGAAATTCAGCGTCTTCTATTTTTTTCTAAATGGCTTCTATCACAGAGCATTGTAAGTGGCTATCCACTCACAGACTACAGCAGAAAAAAGGAGTGGTGCTGAGCTTTTTGGAGTCCCAAACAGACAAGACTGATGGATTGTAAAGTGATCATTATCTAAAGGTTAAAGGGGAACCATTAGCAGGGACTGGATTTGCCTTTCACAAAACAGGTTGTTTTAATTCAGGACACATAGAAGGATGTCTTTTATTTAACGTTGAATGGGCTTAGACATGTCTTGTAAGACAGTCTTACATATGCTCTGAATATTATACTACTTTGTGTTTTTCTCCTTGAAAAAAATAAAAACAGCTTTCTGCCCTACTTAACAGATTCATTTCAGACACCATCTCTGAATATGACACAGCTACATTTATGTTCAAAAGGGTACTTCACACTTGCCATTAAGAAAGATATGGATTTAAAGGGGAGTTTAGATATTCAGGGGAATAAAAGCCTCTGTATTTCTAGAGATGTTCTGGAATTGCAAGTGTCATCTTTATCTCTTAGCCCAAATGCCTGACATTTACTTTACTATTAGCCACTTTTGTGCAACTTTGTGGACTGCAGGGATAATGCACCGGAGACTTGGATGGTATAGGTCTTGCCATCATTTGAACTTGTTCTAGCAACATTGAGGAACCAGGCTAAAGGCTTTTCATATCCAATTCAAAACAGGGAAGGCTGACTCATCAAAATATATCTCGGCTTTCTCCTTGGGGTGCAAGTTAACAAATTTGTTCGTCCAGCCTTCTGTCTTTTATTTATAGTAATAACCCGGGGAGACATTGTCATAAAGGCCTCTTGTCAGTCTGGATCTGCTGAGCCTTTTAACACTAACAGCATCCCTCTCTCCACCTTGCCATTCTTTGCTGCAGAGTTTGTATTCCCATCAGCTTTCTTTGTGAGCTCGCCGCTGCGATCATTTTTTTTCCCAATGCCACTGCACACTTCTTCATTTACACAAAAGAGGACAGTGCAAGCAGCAAATTCTTTTCAAGAACAAAAGTGTAACTGATTACACAGACATCCTTAGATAAAATGCTAACGAGCAATTTTTTTTTTTGGTTTCAGAAAATGAAGATTTTGTACATTCATGTCATAACGCTCTCATAGACGACAGGTGAAAAGCGCCTGCAAAGCCTGCTGCTGAACACAAGCTGTTTCCTGTGACAGCTTCATCTGTGAAACTGTATTCTCCAAGGGCTCAAAGCCTGCCCAGGGATCACTGAGACCGTTTAAGATTACATGTCTGCTGGCAGGGAGCAGCAGATAGGTGAAAATAATTGGCTTCGTCACCAGCCGCCCCTCCACCTCCCTATTCCTTTTACTCCTTGCGGTGACGACAAACAGAGTGACATGGCGAGGTAAGATGAGCCCAACCTCCCAACACCCACCTTAGCTACTTGTCTAATCGGCAACGATGCCTTTACCTGGCTTCTGTGGCATATAATCAAGAGAGGAACCCTTGTGCCCCCCACTGATTGGGTGTAAAAGAGGTTGCAGACCTAGTTTCATGCAATTAGTGGAGGAATGCCAGACGCTAATGGAGCCCAGAAGTGTTGGCAAAGCATTATGATGGGATTGTTGGGGCCACGGGAAGTTTAAAAAAAACAAACAAAAAAACCCCACACAGGGCATTTGCCCAGAGGAAGAGTAAGAAAGAGGTACAGTATATGAAACAATAAACTGGAATGGACGTGGGGGAAATTATCTGTGCACAGCTTGCTTTTGGGTCTGGGGCTTATTAAGGAGGGGCATTGTGGGAAAGTGAGACTGCTCAGTAAAACATGATAAATATTATTGAAGTATTGCAGATGGTTAGGCACGGGGGAGCACTCTGGAGAGAAACAATACTGAATGGGTATCTCTGTAGTAATTACGCCCTAATTTGCGTTGACGGCAGATGCAATGTTGATGTTTTCTCGAGACTCTCGGCCAAATCTGATTGGTGACAGCGGAGGGGAGGAGACTATTGTATGCAGACAAAGCAGCTTGGAGTAAAAAAACAAAAAATTACACGTCTAATATGGATGCTTTAAATGTCATGTTTGAAGTGAATCTCCCAGAAATAATCATTCTTAGCAGAGGATGCAGGAGAGTTTCAGACTTGGCAGTGAGCCTTTAGGATGGTGTGAAATTAAGGCTGAAATGCTCACGTGCAAGTAATTTGGTATATTAGCATTAATATATTTGTTTTTTTCATTATAATGCATGTTGACTTAATTTTTAATATAGTGGAATATAACTATTTTCTAGTGATATGTCTTATTTTGTTTATTTTAAGACATAAATTTTTAGTGCAAAACCCTCTGCAGTCATCTTTTAGTCATGCAATTCAGCTTTATTTACTTGTACTTTATAGATGGCCATTTCTGCATCATGTTGTAGTATTTTGTTGTTGTTGCTCAAGGACTAAAACAATAGCAGCTTGGCTACTTTAAGTTGCTAATACATTTTCCCAAAACTGCTTTATTAGTTTTAGGCTAACAACAGGAAAAATACTGAATTCCAGTCGATACTAAATGCAACTGTTCTTAGCAGTCTGTCTTGGTTGGCTCGGTAGCTTCTCTGTAACCCTACCAATTAGAAGACACAAACATGACAGATCATACCAAAGCAGCACAGATAAATTGGGGGAACTATATATAAGTGTAGCTTATCCTCTGAGCTGGGGGTTTGTAATGTCACCACCTCCAAGTGAATTTGCAGCTACAGCAAGATCTAAACAATTTCACCAGCTGTCTCTTGGGTATTCTCTCACTTTTTTCCCCCCCTTTGTTTGCTCTTCCCTCATTAGAAATGCACACTGCCAAAGTGTCACTGGGGGTTTTAAATAAATAATCACAAAATGCATTTATTCGATGACAGCGCTGCCTTCTATTTACCCCCCTACACTCATCTCCAGGAAGTTCAGGTTTGAGCACTGACAGGAAGGACAAGTCCCTGCCTGCACCTACAACGGCAAACCAACTGTCTTTTAGTCACTGTTGAAACAATTCCTGATAATACCATGGGCTCAGCCCACTGAATAGGGCTGTTGTTTAGCTGTTGCCATGTGAATATTCAGTGCATGAATCATTCTTTATATTCGTGAACCTGCACAGTTTACACAGACTTTGACATTGGTTCTCTGTCAGCTCACGGATATAAGTGGAGCGGGTGGCATTCAGCAAAACCGTCAAGCTGTTGAGGCCCTAAGAAAACTCACAATAAAGCCATTTGCTTAAATATAAAGTGCCAACCAGATGGGTGAGTGAGGGAAAAGGAAGGTTCTTCCTCCACAGTGAGCCTTTATTATCGCTTGCTCTTTTTCCCTCCAGTGGCACAGTGTCCTTGGTACAGATGTTGAGATTTCATGTGTGGTTAGAGCATTTTCATAGCCTTTCAGAAACACAGCTCCTTACGGATAATGGCAGTGGATGGGCACTGAGTGGCTGTCAAACCTTGAAGCTTGTTTGCACAAAGCAGTGACTGAGGCATTTTTGGCTGGCAAGAGCGCTCGTGAGGTTTTCAAGCTTCTCATATTGGCCATGTCGTGGTCGCTGAAATGTGTCGAAATTATATGTGACTCTGGCCAGAGAGTAAGCTGCGGCAGCACAGGCTGCCACACCCAGTTCGCCCACATGTCTGTACCAAAGGAAGGGAAAAAAAACCCATGGGTGACATCAGCGGTGGCCCGAGCTGTTTAACCGGTCTGTGAATGGCTGTCGCGATCTAGAATCCAGGAAAGCCGTTAAACTCCGCCACGGGTGGTTTGGACTGGTTTCTGCATGTGTGCTTTTGTTACAGAACGTGTGTTTGTATAGTGAATATTGCCATTAGGCATTTTTATTTGTTTTTGGGCGAAACGTATTTACTGTTTTATTTAGGCGCTCTGAAAGTTGTGGATTAGTTTGATCAACTTTTCCCAAGTTGACTGTGCCATTGCTTTAAATGCTCATAGATGTGTTGTATTATTGAGAAGTAGCTGCACGTCTCTGTTTCTGATTCACTGTCATGTGTGCGAGCATGAACTTGAATCTCTGCTATGTCTAACTCAATTTCTGCTCCCAGGTGGATAATGTTCAAGACTGCAAATGGGGATTTATTGGAACCGAGTTAGCGGGGAAACTAACATCATCTAAGTTATATTATTTAACCTAGAGGTCTAACTCATTTAATTTCAATCAGTTTTAGCACAGTTTTAACAGAAACCTTTACATCTCTTGCCCTGAGAGAGTGACTACCTAATTTTTAAATTTTCTTTATTTATGGCCTTATTCTTTGAGCCTGTCTTTAAAAAGTTGTGTTGTTTAGCCTAATGTCTACAAACATTAGAACATTTTTTGTATTTTAGACATTTATTATTTTATATATATTTATTATGGCATATGCCACAAATAACATTTCCTGGTTTGGGGGAAAAAAAGCACTGTGTCAGCTCTAAACTGACTGCTCTGAACAAGTATGTCTTAATACAGAAGCAGAAGGATCATGGATAAAATTTCAGCAGTACTAAGGAAGATCTGAATTTTGCTTGAAACCTGAAAAACATCCGCGCTCCGTCTTTACAGTTTACAGATTAAACTTTGAACAGCATTTGAATGTGCCACTTACACCTTTCAATTTTTTGCTTAACGGCGATTTCGCGAGGAAAATCGTCTGGCTTTGGAAAGCGGGATCTTTCTTGACACCATTACCTTGCCATTCTGAGATATCACAATTTCACACTAGGGACCGTGAAACTGCCTTATCACACCGAGCAGCCCTTTCTGTCTGCTGCTGTTTAGCCCGCTCTCGCTCGTCTCACTCGTGGTTCAGGTTTTGCTTTGTTTTTTTCCTCCAAATGTATTGACCTTAACAGAAACCATTTAAATTTGTTGTAGCCAATATAATCGTGCAAAAGGTACCAGATCAAATTTCATTAAACGTCCAGAAGAGTTGGAATATGACGGGGGGGGGGGTAGTTCTGGATCATTTAAAATTACAAGACAAGGCATTTGCATTGGCATTGGCACTGGCTGAGGAGTGCCCTTGCCAAGTGCCCTTGTAGTTTTTGTTTCTCTTCTTTTGCATTCTTCTTCTATGCCCTCTTTCCTTGTCAAGAAGCTCCCCTTGAATTGCTTTATCGACCTCCGCTGAGCCAAAGGCTGCCTTGTCTCAGAGTTAACAAACGAAGAGAGACAAAAGTTGAAACATTAAAACAGGTGCACTTGCCTTCCTTGTTGCTTTTGCGCTGAGCATAACGTGTTCACACAATTTTACTGGACAAAGTCGTTTTAAGCAGCTTGCTCACAAAAAAACAGTAAACTTGTTTCATATCTCTGAATATTGTAATCCTGTGGGCTGTTTACTCATGCTTTTTACGCACACATTACAAAGCGCCATTTCTTCTCAATGGCACATCTGCTAACTGCATCTGTGAAGCGGGTGCCAAAGCTGCAAACCAGGTGTGCTGGCGAACATGACCCAAGTATTATACAGAGAGCTCTCATTTGTCATACAGAACTCTCATTATTCCCTCGCCAGTGACTGTGCACCTTTGTTGTAGTGCGTTCTAGAGATTTCTCCGCCAGGTTTGGTCTTGTTTTCTTTTCTTTTTTTGTTAAACTTTGATAAAGACAAACAAATCCTTGTCAGAAAAGCCTGACAGACATTTTTAATATTGGTTTCTTTTAAAACCTATACCAGCGTTGCACCAGCTGCACATTTCTCTCTCGGGTTTTTTTGTTTTTGTTTGTTTTTTGCTTTTTTATTATTTGGAATGCCCTCAGATTCCTGTTTTTGTAAAAGTATCGGAAAAAATGTCCATCAAGGACATGATAACATTTTTGCAATGTTACGTGCACGCCTCAAGTGCTTGATAAAAATGTTCTTGTTAGATTTGGTTCCAAAAAAATGTACACTCAAAAAAGAAACAACGAAAAGAAAGGAAAATGCTGAAGCTTGTTGGATTGTTTGGCATCTTTATACAGTGTGCGCTCATGTTGTTTCATGGGCCAGATGTCTGATATCATGTGAGTATCGTAGCTTACATTCCGTTACATCTGTAGAAATCCTGTCATAACGGAGTCAATGGATTTAACTGACACTCTTGTGAAAAGCAAAAGCCATTAGTTTCACACATAGCAGAAGGTTACAGATAGTTTCCCGTTAGTTTCACCGTTTTTTTTTCCTCTCACAATGGAAACCTTCACAATCTGAAGCAGTTTTTTTTCCCCCCCGAAACGTAACCAGGACCACACATGCACGGCTGTGAACGCAGGTTTTGTTTACAATCAACAGCGCTCCCAGTCCTGACATGATTGTTTGTGAGAGCATTTTGGAAATGATCTCTGTGGAGAGATTCCAGGATATGTTTACACAACACTGAAGAATAAAAACAACATATAACTACAATGGTGTACTCACTTGGACTCACTTAAAACTATATTTTACCTGGTGAGTCTATTGATTTTTTTTCCTTTGCACATTTAGATTTAGTATAATATATTTAAATGGCTATACAATGTGGCACATTTAAGAATAATAGCACATACATTATAGTATAAATAGATATTTTGCTTGATGGCCCTTCATTGTCCTTTAATTAGCTTAATTAAATCATTCCAATGTGTTCTCATCATGGTCTATAAATAAGCCACATTTTTATTCAGCTGCTCCTCAAGGATATTTTCTGCTGCTTTGGTTCCATAATGCAGTTCTAAGCTGTGCACTGATGCTCATATGAAAATTTGATGCACTACACGCTTGGTTCTCCCCCATCGCTGCACAGGGGCAAAACAAGCTTCTCTCTCTTGCATTCCCATTTGATCTGGCATCCCAGCTGTTTCCGTGATCTCTGTCCTCTCCATCAGCCTCCTGGTTCTTCTCTCTTTCGTTTCCCTTTTTTTTTTCTCCTCCTTTTTTTTCCGACTTTCCACATCTCTTTAAATGTGTAAGAGTCATATATTACAGGCTTAGGTTTGGCTCTGGTTCTTCTGGATTCTAAAAGCAGCCAGTGAGAAGCTTATGTCTCCCCTTCATGAAAAATTCACCCTTGACTGACCTTTTAGGTGTCAAGAATCGCAGAAGCGCTGGAACATGCTTTCTGGGTGCTTTTAAGAAACTACCTGGGGAAAACTGCTTCACTGTGATAAAAAAAAAAAGCATTTGGTCTGTTACTTTTTCTTTTCTTTTTTTTCAATAGCTTTAAGTTTACTTCCAAAAATAAAATGGTAAAAAAAATAAATCCTACATTTTCTGCTAAACCTTTGGAGAAATCTCTTTGGTTCCACTTTGTCCCACCTGTGATCATTCCTCATTTCACTAAACAGCTATTCTTTCATCAGGACCTTCTTTGTTTACAGCGTGGGTGTTGCACATTCACAAGGTAGAGTGAAGTATATTGCTAACGCATGAAAGGAGACGCAGCAGAGAGCAGAGTTGTCTGATAAAATGATTCTCCAAGGAATGAAAGTGCTCATCTCTCTTTCCCTTCCTCATCCCACTGTTTGTCTATATTTGTGTCTCTCCCTGCCTTAGTTATTAAACTCCCCCGCCTTCTGTCACTGTGCCATCCTTTTGCCGTATACCAGTAGTAGGTCACTCGTACCCTTTCATTAGAAAGAGTTTAGACATTGAATTTTTTTTTTTGATTGTTTTTTTTTTTTTTAAATCTGGAAATAAAGCTGCTGCAAATGGCCTCATGTCATATATTTCATGTAGCTGTGTTCATTGGATTTCCAGCCACCAGGGGATTTCTACATGACTCCGAACCTTGCAGAGCAGGCCAAATACTCAGCATATACATGTCAGAGGCAAATCTCAGGGTGATTGCCTCAGCAAGGTCAGTCAAGGACAGTGCTGTGTGAAGGAGAGGACACACACACACACACACACACACACACACACACACACACACACACACCCATACATACGTTACCATGCAGTAATGCTGAACAGCAATTTTATTCTTGCTCTCACTGTGTTGAACTTATTGAATATTTAGCCAAGATGAAATTTAAATTTGTCTCTGCTGTTGTTTTTATTCATTAGCACCTTGAAGTTTATAGTGAGGTCATTTCAGGTCAATGAATTGCAAATAGAAGAGACCCTCAGTTTTTTGAAATGTAATCCCATCTATAGGCCTTTTATCTGAATGACTTTTTCCCCCTCAGTCACAAGTTGCACGGGAAGTTTTTAATTTCAGCATTAAAAGAAGTGAACCTACTGCCCCGCAGAGTATTTCTGTAATCTACAAGCTCTGTTTTTAAGTATATTGGCCCAGCGCCGCATTTTTCTTTGTTTATTTTGTTGTTTCTTTGATTTGCTTTATAGACGGTGTCTGGGTCAAGGGCATCTCTGTTAGATCTTTAAAGGAAATTTTCTAAGAAGGAACGAAAATAATGATCGGTTCAAAATTCGTGGCACGTTGCTCTGATAAGAAGGAAATATGGGAAGAGTTAAAGTGTCAGGCAATTGCTCGACAGCAACTTGTCTAATTATATTAACTGTCAGTGCAGCTAAAATAGAAATGTCTGCTCTGTCTGTGTCAAATTGTTGCCTCAGATGAAGAGCGAGTGCCAAACAGTGCAGCTTTATTTAATTCATGGCACAGTTTGTTATTACTTATCGTAACATCCATAAAGCTAAGCTGAGCTCAGTGCTGCACCGCACGTCTCAGAGTTCACTTGTTAAACTGCTCTGGTGCACATACTCGAAATCTCTTCAGACATGGCTAACTACCTAAGGATTCTTAGCACTTAGGAACAGAGCAAGGCCCGGTAATTAAAATTGCATAATTATTTTGGCTTTGCATTAATCTCTATGGCATTTATTAAGGAGTGCTTTATGTTTTCGGGAGGTTTTTTTTGGAGCTTGTAGAAAGTCTAGATTCTATAATACGTGAATTTTGGATTGTATTTTTTTATTTGCTCCTCAACAACATATCACTGTTTCTTTTCCGTTCTTTTGCCCAAAGTAATTTTGTTTTTTCATGGGATTTGTATTGATGCTATTAAACTTCTAATAGGTGGCATTCATTACTAATGGAACACATGGTACACACAAGTCAACACTTCCAAACTCTACCAGTTATTGTCTGATATTCTCAGACAACACACTTTTTTTTTTTTTTTTTTTTTTTTAAACAATGTGGATTTTGGCTGATCACACCTTAACAGATACCTGTCGGCAGTTTCCATCCACAAACAGAAGACGAGCAACAGCAGCTGAACCTTACAAGGTCATTATTTAACTCTCTAATGAGAGCAAATGCATGTACAATTACTCCTAACAGCAAGTCTTGGTAATATCGATTTTTATTTTTTTCCACATGAGTGTTCAACAAAACACTCCCTGTTTATTTCAGCAGTTTGCACATTCTTACTTTAAAACCTCCTTACATCTATCTGACTTGGTGGGAATGCATAGCTCCTCTTTGTTTCCACAGATAGGATCTATGCTACTGTTGCCAAATCCAATTATAGTACCATCTACCCTGCGGCTAACGAAACTTTTAATTCTCTTATGGTGTCTCATTCAGTAATTGGTTTATGTAGTCAAACCAACAAGCATTACTCATCTAGAATAGTCTTCTGTTAAAATCGTCCCTTAACAAATACACAAAGAAAACTTCAAAAAACCTTTGGGAAATCCAGCACTAGTCTGGTGGATGTAAGAGGCCAGCAGACATCTGTCATCGAGTATTTACAGAGGGGTTAACGGGAACTCTGGTGGATGAAGCACTAAGCTGGAAGAATGACTATACAGTAAAATTGTGGAAAGCAACATAATCGCTTTGCTGGGATGTGTTCTTACTATGTTTCTGGCTAGTATCTCCTAACACCCTGCAATCACACAGAATTTCTAATTTTCTTAATTTTGAAGTGATAATTGTAGTTATTTCTCTTTCTTTGACTTTTCCAGAGGGAATACCTGCTTTACTTGATTTGGATGAAAGTGATGAACACAAATGTGAGAATGTCGTCATTCTCCAAATAAAGCGGCTGCTTAAAGCCTGGGAAAAGATCCTGTTTAAGGTGGTTCAAGTGGGCGTGGACCTGGTGTGACTTTGAGGTGTGTTAACTGCTAGGCGTGTTATTTCTGTAGAAGGGAGACGCAACGGCAACAAAAGGAGTCGTTTGCATGAGTTTTGCTCCTCGCGAGGCCGGCTCCGGAAAAATCTGCTTAGTCGAAACTACACTGCTCGTCTGGTATCTTGTGGGGATTGATGACTATTTGAAGTGGATCTTTGCATAATAAACATGCAGTGGTTTTGACAGACTCTTACACTGTAGCAATTTTGTAAAGTTTCATGCAGAAAATAAATAAAAATCATAGCAGTTGTATGCTTGCTTTGTAGAACTGGGCAGGATGAAAATTTGTGGTTCCTATTTCAGGAAACATGAAGGAGATGTTGAAGTACAGTGACATAAAGTACTGTACAATTTCTGATGTGTAAGAGTTGAAAGCGCAGCACAAACTAACAACTTTCCCAGCACAAGGGGCTCTTTGTAACGCTTCTCAGTAGAGGTAAGAAAATGATCACAAAAGTGGCAGCAGAAAGCTGTACAATGTGCTTTGAGACCCGTAAATGGTGGTGATAGGCTCTCTATAGAGATAGAAACAGCCTATAGAGGTGAACTGAATAACAATCTCCTCACGCACACGTACACGCGCGCACACCTCAGTCAGAAACCTTCGTTTAGATTGATTTGTGAAACAAGCTCCCTGGAGTTTGAGTGCTCCGCTGTCTGCAATCATAGGACTGACTCATTTTAAGTTGTGCAAGGTAATTCGTGTCTGGGCAGGCTTGTGGCGTTGTTTATTCTCTTCTTTTTGTATTTAAACATAACCAGCTGGCTCTACGGCCCCGCAACTCGTACATCCTGACAGTGTGGATCCTTCAGGTGTTCACTGGAGTGTGCCCCAGGTGCAGTCGAGCCAGCTGATATAAAGGTTGAGAGCCATCAGCAGAGTTCAACATTGTTTCATGCTCTTACTCTGACTGGCTTGTCTGTTGCATTCTTTTTTCTTTTTCTCTTTTTTTTACTTTTAACCAACAACCTTGGAGTTGTGTCCCGTCACAGTTCATCAGCCAAGCAAAGTCAAGCTGGCTGAGCTGTGGGAACGAGGGAAGCGTCACTCCAGCCTGTCCAGGCCCGCTTACCCTGCAGGGGAGTGGCTGAACATTTACAAAACTCAGCCGCCTCTGCTTCCTGTGACGAAGAGCCAGAGCAGCCAGGGCCTGTCCTTCACCCATCTAATCAGCCAAGGAGTAGGACACAGACCTGGCTGCTCTCTGTCCTGCTAACAAACTGTCAATAAGGAACCTTGTGCAAAATATCACGCTTGATACAGCTGTTTCTGCTTGGCTAGCCTCACGGATAGAGGGCGGGCACGGCCTTGTCGTGTGGCATTCTTCTAACTAGATCACAACGAGTTTCATTTTAGTGCAGCCAAGCGAGATGTGCTTGTAGCTAGAAAATGGGTACATAAATATTTACCAGTTAGGGTTTTTTTATTCGCATGTCTTTTTTTTTCTCTCCACAACAATGGGATTTAAAAACAAAAAAAAAAGGACATGAACATTTATATTCATAAAGTAAATACCATTTCAAAACTATAGTAAAATTATGGTGAGCATAATAACTGCTAAACAACTAACTGTTTAGGGAATAGGAAGACAATGCACCCTTAATTACTGTACACCATCAGTGTTCCCACGTCTCAGAAAATGAATGTCTTTGATCATTGCTGCAATAAAAATGCAGTTAAATCTAAATGCATCTGCTATTAATAACAGTTTGGTGCTTAATTAACCTTCATTAGGAACAATAAGCCGATATGTTAATAAAATACTCTTGTGGACTTGCGCCGACGACGTTTATAAATACACGTTTTGAGATGTGTTTTCTGCGTCATTCTTCAGAGCCAACATGCAGCCAGTTACAGCATTTTGCTTCTGACAGGTTCCATAAACATATTTACCCATAATTTAAATTCAGTAAAGTGAAAGTGATACTTGAAGGGGGGAAAAAAATGTTGGATTTGGCCTATGCCATAGTATAGTTTCATGTTAGACTGTGTAAAGTGTGTCCTCATCAGCTACCACATTAGCATAATAAATGCAAACAGCATCACTGGAGAGGCGGCTGATTGGTATGAAGCATCCAAGCCTGTAAAACAGTGGAAAAAACAAACAAAAAAACCCCTTTTATTGTCTGTGGCCTGCACCAACCCTTAGCCTCTAGCATCTGCAGTTTCATGGACACGAACACATCTATTATGTATGAAGGGTCGGCTGTGTCACAGTATAGCACGTGAGAATTACATTGCAGCTGAGCAGGGAAAGATAAAAGCAGTAAAAGCTCAGTCTCGGTAGAAATCCTTACGCACCCCACTGGCCTTCATCACTCAGTGATTTGTTGGATGTTTTCCAAGAAAGTGACAGCTTTTGATGGGTTGGCGCGAGTCTTTCATGTATTTTGAGACTACATTTTTTTATTTCTTTTTTTTGTAATTGTACTCTTGTATGATAAGGATAAACAAATGCATTGGGTTTCTTTCATGCTGGATTTATGCTGCGTTTATGGTGTCAGACATTTTCAATACTGGAATTTCTTGTTTTCTGCAGATGATGCGCTGTACTTCCTGAAAACACTTTGTGAAAGCGTCAATATTTCAAACCAAATTACACCAATCAGATCCAAAATTAAAAACTCCACCGAATCTGCTGGTGCCCTGTGGCGTCAGGCATACACAGTTTAGATGCTAATAGGATGCTAACTGTTATCGTCTCTTGCGTGATTAATGCTGGGATGAGTGAATAATAAACTCTTGTCAACTGTTTTCATGGTATCTTTGAAACCTGCATGGCTTATGTTGCATTTCCAGCTGTCACAAAAAGCTAGTTTACTCAAAGATAGAATGATTAATGAGTATTTGTTTTGTTATCCTAAACATATCCATCATTCTGAAATTAATACTAACTATAATTACCACATTGATATGCATGGCGGGTTATTGAACAACACACTCACACAAAATTATAAATAACTTTAAACAAGATTAAACACACAATTATGCCCACGAGGGATACACCTGTCTCAGCTCGCTGCCCTTTATTTTACTCTGGCCTGCACTAGCCCATATGTCGAGTTTTATCCTTGCATCCATTCACGACACGATATTTGGAGTGCACAAATGCAGTTTTGTCAGTTGTCCAAACACCTCCATTGGACTCATTTCTGCTCCAATGTTTTCCACCAGCCTTGTGAGTATGAGATCGTTTTAAGTGTGCGAGTGAATGTAGGAGTACAAGGTACACTTGCAATCTGTGAAGGACACTGTGAATATAAAACATTTTCACCCAGCCTAGAATAGAGTGAGCTGTTTTTGTTTTTCCACACTAAGTTAAGCACCTACAACGAAAGCAGGAAAATATTTTACACTTACTATGAAAATCGTAAGACCAGTGTTAGAGATGAAATGTTTTCTTTTTCTTCGTTACACAAGTATCTCCCCCCTCTGTACTTTCAACCTTGCTTTCAGATGAGCTCCCACAAATAAAAGGCAAAAATGCATACGTGAGGAATGTCCAAAGAGCAGCTGCGAATGGAGATGTGACCTAGCACTTCACTAACACCATCGCATTTTCCTCCTGCAAAGCCACTTTCACACCTACTTTAAAACACCACTGGCAAAGTGTGAATTTGTTTCTTTTCACCTTACTGTTGTGCTACATCTTCATCAAATATCTAAATGTGGAAAAGTCGTGAATTAATGACACTTTTTGGCAAATTAGTGGTTCATTGCAATAATGGTTATTTGGCGATATTGTCATTAAAAAAAGTCTCATCGATGACAGCAGCATTTCCGTTTATAGAACATCCCGGGGTTTTCTTATTGGTTCTGTTCTCATTTACAAGAGAACATAAAAGTTGGCACTGATAATTTCGGTTTGTCTTTCTTATGTCTGTTACATCATTTTAGTCAACGTCTTTGTTTTCCCAGCAAACAGAAACAAGATTATGTGGTTGATCTGATAAACACAATGCATATTTTTGCACAGTGAGTCATATCAAGAAAGACCATCTAGGTGACTGTGTGGGAAACGGAAACCTGCGAAAATAGAAGTACTCTGGAGACAAAAGTAGTGATGAGTGGTGTGTGGGACGTGGTCTGAGATATCTTTCGGTAAAAGTCACCCAACCTTTGAGGTCTTATCCCGTGACTAAAGCTACGGTATTAGGTTTCATTTTATAGATTACTGTGAGATGGCAAAAAAAGAACATTTTCTCCTCTGTGAACTTGGGAGTGGAAAGCCTACCAGAAGGGATAAAATTGGTAAGGTATCCACAGAAGCAGGTATCTTAATTCGCTATCATCCGAACTCGAGCTGAAGTAAATTGAAACGTCCATTTCTGGATTATGACTCCAGAGAGTATGAGCAGCTGTAAAAGAAAACTGGCTACAACTAAACAGAAATTGTGAGGCCGTGACACCATAAAAGTGAGTCCTCTAACTTATTTGGAGAGGATTCAAGTGAACTTCAAAGATCTCTTTAATGATCTATAATCCTGTGGCAAATCTTGAGTGGGCAGCCCCGCTTTCCAAGTTATTTTTAACAGGATGTTGAAATCCATGATGAAATTAAGTCTAAAGCTGGGAAAAAATAAATACATTGCAGCATGTGCCTGTCAGTCGGCATTTTATTCCAGGCAGTCTCTAACTGAGGAGAGTGGTGGTCAGTGCCATTGTAGTTGTACACAAAACTGCAAGAAAGGCAAAGGGAAGTAAAAAGAGGAAGAGAGAGGTGAAATGTTCTTTGCAAGCCAAAGCAGCATTGTCACATGCGCCAAAAAAACCTGTCTAGGTTGTGTCTTAATGGAGCCATTGATCCTGTGCCAGTGGAGGACACACCCTACAGGGGACTGGCTCACAGCGAGGAGACAGGTGTTCGCTCGATATCTGTCCCACTTCTCTGACCTTAAAGCTTTTAATCAGCTCTGCCAGGGAGCTTGTCAATCCTGTCAAACAATGAGCAGTCCTTAGTATAGACACAGTAAAGGAAGGCAACTTGAGGGTAAGAGCTCTAAATAATACTGCTGCAGCCCTGAGGAGGAAACAAAAAAAATCTGTGCATGCAGTGTACAGCTATTTGGTCTCTCACTGGACAGGCGCCTGCATCTCGTAGCCAGCGACAGTCTAAACCCCATCAGCAGATTTCAAAGGTTGTTAGTGTCAGAGGTAGATTCACGTAAGTGACTTCACCTCGGTTAATAATTGTTGGTGGCTGCAAAAAAGCTTGGGTTAACTTCCACACCATCGCATAGAAAGAGGCTGACATCATGTGGTACCCTTGCCTGTTGATATAGTAATGAGACTAATTAGATTTTCTTTTTCCTTGCAAAGAAGCAGTATGTTTCTGCATTGGTTGAGTGACAGGGACTTCAATATGACCTAATTGAGTTGTTGTAGCTCCCTTTGACTGCCTGCTTCATTTTCTCTGCTTCTGATCAATAGTAATACACTATCAGGATTTATCAGCTATATTTTCTTTCTTTGTTTCATCAAAGCTGTCAGAACAGTCAGAACCAGTTCCATTCCTGCCTGGCTCATTTCACTATATGTTCTCTTGCATTTCAAGTGTGAGTTGGCATCCTGTGAAGTTTAACACCCTGCCCTTACCATTCTCCTCTATTTTCCTCCTGCCCATTGTCGAGTATATCCATGTTCCCTCCTTCCACATGGTCAATCCAATACCTTCAGCTCTACCAATTCCAGCTTTTTGCCAGTGCCACCATCTCCAAATCACACATCCCAGCATAGCTGTTTTGCTTCTACTTTCATTCCACTTCTCCGCAGAGCATACCGGTACCTCAACCTCCTAAGGCTCTCCTCCACCCGCTCAGTACTCGCACTACAGATCATTGCTGATTTGTTCGCAGTGAATATCACAATCTGTCTGAGCAGTCACACAGTTACAATTTGGCCACACTATTTTCACCAGTCGCAGCCGGCCCCCTTTTTTTTCCACTTCATCCTGATGCTACTTGACATTAAACTTTAAATTGTGTTAATAATCAGAAGAAAAAACACTCACAGGGACTGGAAGTGTTGAATATCCACGCCTCAGTTTTGAACAGCAAAAACAACACATAGTTAAAAACAAATAAAAAAGATAAACATGAGTTTATTTCTTCTTTTTTTTATACTCAAAGCCCACAGCCCACCCACTGCAGTGGTTTCAGATGAAACTGAGAGAAACCCAGAGAGAGGCATTTTATGATTTTTGATTCCTATGATTGATTACTGCTCCCATTCTTTCTCCTTTCAGTCACTTTTTCGAAATGTCTGTCCTGTTTTTCTTGCGGGATTCCGTCTTTGAGAATGTACCAAATGGTTTTTGTATTCTGGGTCCTTGTGTCAATAGACATCTAACGAACAGTGGAGACTGGGGTAACTTATACCACCCGACTCAGTTTTCAGTCTCCTTTCCCCTTGCTGTGGCTTTGTGGCTCACTACTTATGTCTACGTGCCAGTTGCTTTTCTCTTGAAAGGCCAGTTACAAACTGTGCAGACATTTTTTAGCTTTTCTTTCTTTTTCCTTTTAACTTTTATCAGAAATAATGTCACAATATAAAGAACGAAAGGGATAACAACCTCGAAAAAATTACTACCATCACTCAGTTGTCTGCATTCTATCTTTGCTTACAATTCTGTATGTAATAGTCATAATAGATGTGGTGTCAGAATGACATAAAAGCCCAGATCAGAGCTATTTCATAATATCCTGGAGAGGCTTGATCTACTGAAAGATGCTGTAGAGAAACATGCTAAGCTGTGAGAAAAATACTGTATATGGTTAAGCTCAAACACTGGTGGGAAAGACAATACTTGATCCCAGCTGGAAAGCACATGCAGCAGAATATGAACATGGTCCTGAGATGTGGTGAGCATTCCAACGGTTATATGTATGTGGAACATGGAGCCGTACTTGCCTTGGAAAGATGGGCTGTGGTCGTGGTTTAGGAAATGGTTCAGCCCTGGCCTCAGAGTTCTGCCGAGAACCACTGGATTTCATAGAGTTTCATGATCAAAACACACATGAAAAGCAGATTTTGGCAAAGGCCAGTCTCAGCATTTATGCAGAAACCTTGTGTGTAGCCATTTCTACCACATGTTAGTATCAATCTTGTCTTTTTGTTTACATGTCATGCTTGCTGTTGATGATTCTACTGTAATTTCTCTTTTTTTTCCCCTTCCATGTCACTCTTTTGAAAAAAAACCTGACGTCTTCTGCCAGCGATGCAGTGTCACAGTTAAACTGTACCAAGGAATGCCTGTTAAAATCTACAAGCATTGCAAATGTAAAAAATAATTTAAATAACAAGATAAGATAACGTGTTCAAGGATAAAGTACGTCTAGCATATCTAACGTTATCAGCTTAAGTAACTGAACACATTCATTCCTCCAGTGGTGAAATCAGGATACTAATCCATGCCTAAATGATGTTACTGCAGGGCAAAATTCATAATCGTGTTTATTTGTACTTAATTCCTTGTACACGTGCACAGAGATGACTTGTTTGTTGTAGTATTAGATCAGCGTACTGGTGAGTTGCTTCTGTTGCTTACAGTTAGAAGACCATCAGACATGGTACAACGGCTGCTAATCTCAGCATGGCTATTGACGGCACATCTTGAGCAAATGCACAGCATTTTCTGAGTCCCATGACGATCATGACTCAGACACATACTAAGTGTGCTTGTTAATTGATAGCAGACTGGGGCTTCAGCCCACTTCCCACTCCAGCTGGAGTGTGAATTCCCTCTCCTATATGTTAATGGATCTGTTGTATAAATGGCCTGCTCCAGCAATGCTAGAGAAAAATAGCTCTGTGCAAAACACCAACAAGACTAGCTGTGTGCACGTTGCCCCCACTGTCCTGTTTGTGTCCCAAGCACAATTAGAGATGCACTTTGATGACTGCCAGTTCTTCTATTTTTCTCTACACGTCCTTAAAAATGTATGATATGCACAACTTTAATTTGTTTCAAGAAATCTACAGAGGCTACTCAGAGTGGAAATGTCAGAAAAAATCACAAGTGTCTCTAATCAAATATTGATTGTACGTTCTCATTCCTTGGGTTTAATAAGCCACTGGTCATGCAACAGTGCTCCTCGCTATGCTTATACTGGACCTATTTATCCTCGAAAGGCTTCTTCCAGCCTGCATGCCTGTAGGATATCAGCTGGCCTTTGTTGGTGGAAAAAGGGAAAAAAAAACTCCACCAATAAAGGTCAGCAGGGGTCAGACATGCAAAAAAAGTGATATTCTGTGCTCTCACTGAGTATTTCTAAAGGTCACCTTGCATGGGGTGTATGGATTTACACCCATACAATGTTGTTTTGACTGAGCGTGCAGATTCCCGCATCCAATGCCCATTTCTATTCTTATGTGCAGCCAATAATTGATCATCCGGTTTCAGCTGAATGGTTGTTTGATTTTTGAAATCTTAATGTTTTAGAATGTATCCAACACAAGTGCTTGGCATAATCACATGGAAATATTCCGTGTTTGTACTCTATGCAAGACTTATCTTTACTTCTGGACAATGGAACAGATGGTGTGAGAGAAGGATTTGTCATGCGTGGTTGTCCAGGGCCAGACTCTTTCTCAGCACTTTTTGGCAGGACTTTATATGCATTTCATGCTGTATTTGCTGAGTTCTTAGCAGAGGTATAGGGTACTGCTGTGGGTGCTGGCTTAGCCATCCTATACTGCCCATCCCAGTATCATTCTTATACATAATCTGTTTGCTTCATTGTCCTATGCATATTGAGTCAGGGCATTTGAGGTTCATATGTAGAAAAACACCATTAATACTGGCTGATGCAAGGGCAAGATATCAGAAAATTGTTAACTTAAAAGTCCCAAGGGTTCAAGGTGATACCCTGAAACATCTTTTGACAGAAAAATGTAAATGTAGATTCAGTGTAATATTTTTCACACTGTTGTGTCGTGCCCCACCGGTGACAACCAGTGGCTCAAGGGAGTGTTAACCCACCAAACGTCAAATTTATGTATCTCTGAAGTGTGTACTATTCCTTAGTCTGAATCTCTCCCCTGTCCACTAGTACTATGTCCCATTGCTCCTGCAGCAATTGTGTTATTGTGTTGCTATGTCAACTGTGTCAAATGTATATGTGGACATAGCCGCTTTGTCGGCCCGTACTAATGCTGAAATTTCCACGGGAGTTGTGCTGCCTGCAGCATCGTCTCTCCTCTGCTTTAATATCCTGAGTGCTGTAATCTACTCACCACGTCTGACCCACTACGTGTCACTCTCACTGCTTACCCTCCTCCTTAACTCCCCAAAATCCTCTACATCACATTTATGTAACCCCACCCCTTAACTGCTTCGTGCTCCAAGCTGATACCTGCAGACGCTGTGGCTCAACCTGTCTGAGGCCGTAATGCATCGCGTCGCAGTTTGCCCGTGGCCCCCTTTTTATTTATTGATCAGCTCTTTCCTATTAAGACGTCCAACAGCTGCTCTTGTTTGAAAGCCCAGGGAAACGTTTGCATTATTGAAAAATAACCAGCGCGCATCATTGTGAACGCTGAACCCATTCTGTGGACGAGATGCTTTGCTGACTAATTGTCTGGTCCATGTAAGCGGTCCCTAGCGTCATGGCTTGAGAGCTGTCTGATAAAGCGTGCTATTATCTGGCTGATGTTACTCTTATAGCGCAGCATTTTATTTCTGATACCACAGTTGTAGATACTTGAAACACCTGGAGGGTTCCCAGCTTTTCTCTCCAAGTATCAGTCAGCCGCACACAACTCTGACGCTTACAGTCACTCATTTACTAAGAGGAAGGTTATCGCTGCGTTTCCCTTGCACCCGGCCTTTTGTTTGCTGACAGTTGATTGCTATCTGGTATCAGTGGATGATGTCATCTCGCCATTTGGTCAGGTAACGTCAGCTCTGTTTATTTTGTGTCGTAGAACCGAAACCTTGGTGGCCTTGTTTTGTTAAGCTGCAGGCTGAGGGAGGAGGGTCAAAGCTCTTTCTGTGTTTACACTCAATACGTGCTATACTTTCTCTGTCTCTCTCTTCCACTCTTGCTCTCTCTCTCTGTAGGGCAAAAGTCTTATTTTTGGCCAAGCTTTATTTGTCATTGCCTCGGTCAAAGACAACCAAAATCCCAAATTGCTTTTAGCTTATTTCCTGCTAGACTAGAATAAAAACACATATTAATTACTGAAAATCCACAGGCACTGCTATCCACTTTATGTTTTAAATTCAAAGGGTATCGTGAGAGGTTCCCAAAAAGGGCACACTAAACTCCACTGTCTTGTAGATTTGCTTCTCTGAAATTGTCTGATAACAAAATGGAGTAGTGATGTTTTCCACTTTTTCATTCAAGGATGAATCATTATCCCGCTGAACTAAGATGAGAAGCTCTGTTGCAGGCAAAGTGATGCATCCCCTTGACATTTGAAATGCCTTAAAGCTGCTCGAGGGGCATGTGTGTGTGTGTGTGTGGGCTTGTGCTCTGAACCCCATGTTGCTTTACAAACGATGGATGCAGCTACATTAGGTGAGAGCCTGTGTGCATAGTTGAGTAGCCGATGCTACACACTGCCAACCCGAAAGTAGCAATTTTATAGCCCCGGTGGAAAACACATGACTACTGTGCGACGGTAGTCAGCCATTATGATACTCTTTTGCTCAAACAGCCATTGCAAATAGTTCAAATGAAATGCACAGTGCCTCTCATGGAGCCGTCCCAGGTTGGGAAGTTGCCTAACATAATAAATATTCCTGATAATCATTAACATTTACAGCGCAGCAGATGTTACATTGTCCTCAATGAAAGAGCGTGTTGTACAAAAAAGCATTTCAAATTTGAACCAGATAGTGGAAAATTATGAGCACGGGTACTAAACCATCTGTTCCAGTGAGGTTTCGCTTGCCTCTGTAGTCGGATGTTTGCTTGGGGAGACAGAGGGTAAAGAGAGCTGCTTTGGCAGGTACACCATTGTTTACCCAAGAGACCTGGCTGAAGCACCATCAAATAGTGTCTGAGTGTAGATTAAAACAAATTCTCTGACACGTACTGCTCTGTCTCAAAAAGCTAAATGGCCACAGTCAATAAAGAGCAGCAGTACACATAGCATATGGCTTATCCTTAAATGAAGTGCCCTATCTGTTTGTATTAAAGCTTCGGGGACAGTAAGAGTTCCCAGATGCCCCTAAGAAGAATACCATCATTTATTTTATAAATCATTTTGGGAATCACTACTATTTGTTATAAAACATGAGCAAAATGCCACTGCAAGAGCTTTAAATTACTCACTGACAAACAAAAAGAGTAAAATTGTCCTACCAGGGGAATAAACAAGCTGCTAATGGGAGGTTTCTGTGTGTGTATGAGACAGTAGATTTGGACTCCCCCTAAACACCCCATGTGTGGTCATGAATAGGGGAGCATAGAGGACTGTGCCATTGCCGTGGGAACTGGGACTACATTAAACAGTCATTATCCCGTGCGGCTCAAGCCATGTTTTATCTATCAGCATCCCACTTAAGCAACAGTAGAGTGGAGCAACCAAAGCATATCAAGCGTGAGGAGATGATGTGTTTTCATGTGATAAGCTTTAAAGCTGCACTTGGCAAGAAGTTTATACCAAAATACTTCACGCTTGCAGGGGAGCTAGAAAAGACTGTAGTGCCACTGAAAACTTTGACATATTTGCGTAAGTGAAATAATTTTACGGAAGTTGGATCTCCTCTTGTTTAAGGAAGTGGCACTCTTTTCAGTGAAAACTAAAACTCTTTCTCATTTCTATCCCCCGAAGCCACTGAAAGGATGACATTTCAGTCCAAAAAGAATTGATGACATCACATTACACATTTGGGGCTTTTTGAAGTGTTGAAACTTCAAACGGAGACGTCTCGCTGCCATTTGGGACTGACAGTGTGCCGAGTTGCCTGGTGCAGCTTTAAATAGAAGACATTAATGAGTGCTTCTTCTAAAATATGCATTCAGTTCTATTTAATCTTTGCCTTCCTCGCATTGCAGCAGCTTGAGGTGAATTATTCTGAACTTTATTTGACTCACGCACAATGGATTCCTTTGGATGCACAATATTGAAGTAGGCAATAACTACCTTTGAAATACTGCCAATTTGGCTAATAAAAGACAACAGTGTTAGATTTTAGCTATGAGATATATTCCTTCCTGGTCTGAAAGAGATGTTGGGCCTGTTTTCGATGTTATGTATACTTATTAAATTTATTAGTTTAATATTATCATAGTGATTTTCTATGTACCAGAACAAGGTCCTATGGGCTTATCTGTGGGCTGATCTTTGTATTTGGTTAAAAAACTTAAATTCTCTACAGCAAAGAAAAAAGGCAAATGTTAAATGTTTGCATCCTTCATTTTGGCTCGCTACAGACAGGAATTAATTCTGTTATTTTTTTTTGTTTTATCTTTGTTTTCCCACCTGGTTAATAAAATGTTTCAATGTGACTAATTTGAATACATTTTCTATTTTCCTGGACATTGTCTATGCACCATGGAGAGTCCATTTGACTGAAGGCTTTTATTTGGTGCAGCTTCTAATGCACAATGTCCAATGCGCCATATGCAAACAACACAAAGCACATGCTTTTCCTTTCTGCCTGACAGGCCAGATCTTATTACAGTTGAATGTTCCGTGCACAGCTCTGTGCCAGGCCTTGGGAGTCTCTTGCTATCAGCGCAGGGCCAGACGGCACAGCAGCTGTTTTAATACTGCCCCTTATGTCCCCGTTGATCCAACTCAGCTCACCTGGTGAGAATCAAGCCACTCTTTTTTTTTTTTTTTTTTTTTAATTTAATATTTTGCCAGCTTGGAAGTACTTTCTGCTTTGTTTGTTTGTCCTATCGCTTTTCCTTCCAGAAACACGACTCCTCTCTCCTTTGGCAACTCTTAAGGCAGTGCCTACCCTATCCACAGGTGTATTAGAGCATGACTGTTCCCCCAATCATCCTCTTGTCAGTGTGAGAACAAAACAGCAGCAGCACAGGCAATAATGCCAGCCAACCTCAAACCAGTAGCGCACCTACAGTCCTCCCTACAGCTCCACCTACTTCTTTGTCTCTCTCTCCCCCTCGACAGTTCTACACTTCTCTACTTTGCCTATCTCTTTTTCCGTTTTTCTCTTCTGTTTTTGCATCACTGATTTTCATTAAGCCCCCACTCCAACCTACCTTCTTAGAATCTCATGCATGTATATGACAGTGCTTTCTGTGGCATTTGCCACTCTGTTATGTAGTCTGTAATTATAGACTCTGCTCAGCCAAAGAGTCCAACAGTCCTTGAGTGAAAGGGGTCCCAGTGGGGGCTTCTGGCCCTTTCACAGAGTGAATTTGGGCTCTGTGACTGTATAATTATGCCTATTCCTCGAGTTTCCATTTGCATTAGTTGCTGTTTAGTTGATTCAATCTGAGTTGGTAGCATCAGAGAAAGAAGGAAGGAAGAGCAAAGCGAGAGGGGGAAGGGGCTCTTTGCACAGCCGGCCCCTGCCACTATTGTTTTAGCGCTGAAATGGATGAGGTCTGGCCAGGTACATATTTATGAGTTCTTTACAGCCCCCGCCACATGCAGCATGCAGCTCCTCCACTTCAGACCAACTTAAGATTAAACTTTAACTAGTATTGTCACGCAGTAAATTGTGTTTGCTATTTCAAAAATATCATACTATAGCTGCCACAACTGGTAATCTAAGCTGTGATAAAATGGAGTAAAGCATTGCCCTGGGGTGCACAAGGACACAGGTGGTTCTCAAGGTACAGATGACAAGGTTGCCAGTCCTCTCTGTCAAACTGCATTAGTAAATCAATCTGTCATCTTCAAATCCCCCAAGTCTAAATCTCTATAGAGAGGGTCTTGCTGATGTGGTCAGAAGGAAATGAAAGATGATGTGCACTCAGTAACTTCAAAAGGTTGTCACTTTGTTTTTTTATGTGATTTGATGTAGGCCGCAAAGGCAGCATTTGAGCGAAAGCACATAATAATAGATCGAAATTGCCTTTCTCTCATAATGCATTGCTTTCCAGCCTAAGTCATTCAACCTGAGAGTTCTCAGCCTGCTGAGGAAAAATACATGGTTAATCTTAATGGTCTACCCAGAGTCTGCACCATTTCCTCTCTACATGCATGTATTGGGCCTTCACGTCCTTTGGCTGACTACCTACCGTTTTTACAAGAAAAATCTTAACATAACAGTCGCTGCCGGTACTTAAGACAGTTTGACAGCCTT
Organism: Aulonocara sp. 'chitande type north' Nkhata Bay; assembly: GCF_057382095.1. NCBI lineage: Eukaryota > Metazoa > Chordata > Actinopteri > Cichliformes > Cichlidae > Aulonocara > Aulonocara sp. 'chitande type north' Nkhata Bay. Next base: position 33,614,687 of record NC_141357.1, read on the forward strand.
GCATACACAGAATTCGCTTTCCCCTCTTCCTCAGATCCTTGTATAGTTAAAGATCAACTACATCAGATATTGTAGTGAATGAATGTATACAGAAATGGATTTCTCTCACGCATTCTTACACATTTTAAAGCCCCCCTGTGGAAACTTTATTTCTGAGGGCAGCGATTATCCATCATTGTGATGCAGTTATTCAGCGTTAAAGAGCCGCTCTGCTTGTGGTGCATATGTTTAGGCCCCACTTCTCTACTTGAGACCACAGCATATTTTCAGCCTGTTTATGAGTGGATACATTGGTGGCTTTATGAGTCCTGCGTGATTAACGAAGGAATTTCAGTCTTTCTTCCTGCGGATAGTTGTGTATCCATAGAAGATAATTATGGCTGCCTCTGGTTGTAAATACAAGCTCAGTCAGGGGCTGTCGCTTCAGGAAATGGGACATCATCAGACTTCACCTGGAAACGACCATAAATTGTAGCACGAGATAACAAAGAAGTGTTGAAACAACAGGATGTAGGTGCCCTGCAATGGCACATCTGTTCAGACTGCTGACACTGCAGCGCTAAGAGCAGGTTTAAGTGAAACTTGTACTTGTTTGTTATCCATGAAGAAGACCTATTACTACAGATTATAAAAAGAAACCAAAAAAATGCACTAGTTACCTTCAGCATTAATTTCAATTCAATTTTATTTATGTAGCGCCAAATCACAACAACTGTCGCCTCAAGGCGCTTTATATTGTAAGGTAGACCCTATAATAATACATACAGCAAACACTTGGCGACAGTGGGAAGGAAAAACTCCCTCTGAACAGGAAGAAACCTCCGGCAGAACGAGGCTCAGAAAGGGGCGGGGCCATCTGCTGCGACCGGTTGGGGAGAGAGAAGGAAGACAGGATAAAAGACATGCTGTGGAAGAGAGACAGAGATTAATAACATGTATGATTCAATGCAGAGAGGTCTGTTAACACATAGTGAGTGAGAAAGGTGACTGGAAAAGAAATACTCAGTGCATCATGGGAATCCCCCAGCAGCCTACGCCTATTGCAGCATAACTAACGGAGGATTCAGGGTCACCTGATCCAACACTAACTATATGCTTTAGCAAAAAGTTTTAAGCCTAATCTTAATTAGGCTTAAAACTTAATGTATTCTTTTTCAACTAATCAGTTATTCAGTTTGGAAAAATTGCTGCTCGCACTGAATGACATCCCTGACTGAAATGACATCCATGTTGAGACTACAGATTGTGTCAAGCCAATAGATCCAAACCCCAAAATGTTCTGTTTATACTGATATAGAAAAAAGTATCAAATGATCAATTCTGACAGATCGGTATGTGTGAATAAGGGAGTGACTTGTGTAATTATTCTTCCTGTCACTTAATTTTCCATCTTATGCTTCCAGTTCTTAATAAAGGCATAGAGACTGTAAGGAACAGTTAATCCAAGGCTGATAACTGCTAATGTTAAATAAAAAGCAAAAACGCATTACAAAGAACGGTATTCAACAGTTCAGTTTAGCACAAGGTCAATATATGCATGAAAGACTAAACCGAAGGTCCATGTTCTCTAATTGACCTTTTCTTTTGCCACCATGCTCCGCACAGGCTTAGATAGTAAAGGAGGAGTGCCTAATTGCTGGGTTCTTTTAATACAGCTAATGTGTGTGTTCTCATTGTTTTGAGTGCTTACACAGGACTACACATTGTTTCTCCTAATAGGAGCTCCAGGCAGTCATTGAAGTATTTGTGAGTAAAAAGTAATTAAAATTACAATAGGCTACCCAGTGTGTTGCTGGGTAGGTGGAGGAGAGCGCAGCAGACGACGACTTGGCTCCAGCTCACTGCCCTTGTACTCATTCATTAGTGATGCATTGGTTCTCGCTCGGCCCTCCCATCTCATCAGAAACAGCACCTTTGTGGACAAAGGCAGGCTTGTATGGATGTGCCCATTATGTTAATAACAACTCCCACAGCTTTCGCACACAACCACCACCATGAACCAACTTGTTTTATGTATAGGGGGCAGATATAGTATCTGTGGCACACAGGTGCGTATGGTTGAATCCACGAGTCTGACTTCTGAGTGTTGTGCGTGCTTGTACTACCTAGGAGGCTGAATTGACTCCTTGACTTTCAGTGCATGTACTTGCTATTGACTGGAGTGCTTGCTTGGCCTTGGACACTTGTTAATCGTAATTAAATGTTTTTTTTCCTTTCCACCCCCCTCTTTGTGTCTAGCTGGCAGTGGACAGATGGTACAGATGGACACCAGTAAGTCTGGCTTCGTGGGTTCACAAGTGGAGCTGCGCTGCGTTTTCAGCAACAGTAATCCACCAGTCAAGATCTCCCAAGTAACCTGGCAGAAGCTTCTCAATGGCACCAAACAGAATGTGGCCATCGCCAACCCGGCCCTGGGTGTGTCTGTGCTGCCGCCCTTCAAGGAGCGGGTCAGCTTCAAACATGCAGCTGTTCGTCATCGTACTCCCTCATTGGAAGACACCACAATTGTGTTCTCCAACCTGCAGCTGTCCGACGAGGCTGCCTACATTTGCGAGTATACCACATTTCCTGCAGGCAACCGTGAGAACATGGTCAACCTTACTGTGTATGGTAAGAACTGCACTGATTTTAATTCTGCTTTAATCTGTAATTTGAAAGGAACATTTTTTTTTCTAATCTGGTTTTAGCAGTTCTGTAGGGATCTAAATCTTAGTAATCTAATCTCTCATTGTTTCCCATTCTCCAGGCTTGTGTCTAGAATTTATCCAAGACTTATCTCCAATAAAGCAGTAGCTGAACATTCAAAACATGTTCGTAATGTATATATGGACCTTTGGGTTTCTCATTAAAACTGTGAGAGATTTCATTAATGGCAGTAATATTCCCAAAACGCTGCCTGATAAACATCCATCTTCAAGACGTCTACATTTAAGAAAGGCTAAATTGTAGCGAGATCAAATTATTAAGCTTAATCCACCGAGTGAATGGGAACATTTAAAATTACCAGCTTCTGGGAAACAGAAAGTATGTCTTTAGTGAGTGGAACAACCTGCCCAACATATTCTGTGACTTCTTACAAAGATCCTATGGAAAAAAAGTTAGTCACATATACTTCACTGGAAAAGTTACCTATCTTTAGAGTCAAGATAAGAGAGTAAACCCCCCCCCCCCAAAAAAAAAAACAGGTTAAACGTCTGAACATCAGTTAAGGAGTTATTTCCTGGAGCACGCTTATGCTGGTCTGATGAACAATCAAAGGAATGAAAACCCTGTTGCTCAAATTTGGTGTCCTATTGACTTTGAAACAGATCAAACAGGGTCAACCTGACAACCTGAGTGAAAGGCTTAGTAAAAACATATTTACAGCTCTTCTCTTCGACGCCGGCTGCTTTCTATATGTTTGCTGAAGCTCTCGGTATAACTGTCCTCTTTGTTGTTGAAACTATTGAAGTTGCAGAGCAGCACCAAGAGCCACGTCAATGAATGATATATATATTGGTGAATTCCATATAACATGGGCCTAATAGCTTTTATAAAACAGGAAACTTTCGCAGAGGTTAGTTGATAAAAATGGCAGGTGAAATGGAAATCAATAGGAGCACTTCTGAGTGTATAATTTGGCTTGAATAGTAGTGTGGCAAAAAAAAGAGATGTAGTTTATCTTGGAAAGAGGCAGCTTTGAAAAGGTTGCGTGCTGACTCTGATTAGAGAGCTAATTAGAAATTAAGTGTTGGTTTGTGTTCTATTGAGCACCGGTAAAAGAAATAGCACTTGGCTTAAGTAGTCCCTGTTGCCGGGTCTTCTTAGTCAGCTCCGAGTCCCCATTTTGTGTCATTTGGCCTCCCAGGACTTTTTAGGCTTCAGTGACTCAGTTTTTAGGCTCAGTGAACATCAGGAACATGTGTGCAGATAACCAACCGGCAGCCTTCAAAGAGGCCTCTTTATAGCCTATCTCTTTCAGTTGTGCATTTGCTCAAGCTCAAGCCTGCCTTTTGATGTACTAAGAGTAGATTTCTGATTGGCAACTCACAAAGGATTGAAATTGGATGACTGCGCATTTGGATAGGCAAGTGGGTTCTACATCTGAGAGCTTTGAGGAGTGAAGGAAGAAAAACAATGTTATTTTCATCTCAGCTTCTTAGTTTAATTTACTTCAGGAAATTGATTGTTAGAAAAGCAGACAAGACTACACACTAAAATAAAATGGAAAGTGAAATTAAAAAATCAAGCTCATTCTTGAGTGACTCTTTTCTTCCTGAAAATTAATTTCTCCTTTCTACTCGGCAGCTCGGCCCATGACACGTATGACCTTGACGACCCCTACGATTGTGGCTAGGGCTCAGAAGCGTAAGATGACAGTTGCAACTTGTGTATCTGCGAATGGAAAGCCCCCAAGCGTGATCAAATGGGATACCAGGTTGAAAGGCGAAGCCACTTACCAGGAGACTCGCAACCAGAATGGGACAGTGACGGTCCGGAGCAACTATGTGGTGATACCGAGCCGCGAGACCCACAAACAGAAGCTCACGTGCATCGTCACGTACCGAAATGAGAAGATCACAGACAGCGTGGTGCTCAACGTTCAGTGTAAGACACCGCTCTCCTACTACTTCACTATTTTTTGTCTGTGCTTTTATTTTGTCCTGCATCCACGTGATGATTTTGTCACCAGATGACACCACTCAGCACAGTTTACACCAAAACAAAGGTTAATTACTAGAAAACAAATGAGCAGTAAACTACAGCGCCAGACTCAGTCTAAGCATGTTAGAAATCTATTTTTCCCCAGTTCTGTTGACATAACTAATAGAATCAATAATTAATAGAATGACTGAATAAACAATTATTCAAGACAAACACTATTTACCAAAAATGATGTATTTAGAGAAAAATCAATGCTTAAACAAGACCTGTTTTTCCATGTTGTGTTGGCAAGTGTGCAATGGTTCTTTTACACTGCTGTATTATTTGGATGACCAAAATTTTTAACCTTTTTTTCAAGATTCTGGTGTTTTCAAGCAATTATTATTAATATTATTTTTGCAAAAGTAGGCTTAGGAAATGTTGAAAAGTATCATTGTTATCATTAAAAAGATGAATAAATAAATAAAATTAAACCACACAACCTAAACAATAGCCTCCTAGTCTACTTTTAGGGTATATTACCAACAGTTAGTATTTGGTGCAGGGCTTTAGACTCAGTCATTAACAGCTGGCTGGTTCTGCCTTTCAGGTAGATGTAATGCCAGTTTTTGTTGCCACTATTTTCTCTTAAATTATCAAAGTGAGACTTTGAAACAAACTCCACTGGAGCCTGTCCTTTTAAACGTTGTGGCAAAATGTATTCTATCATCCACTAGAAAAAAAACTTCAAAACACCAGACAAAGCTTCTTCTCTTCTTTATATATTACTTACAGGCATCTCTGCTCTCTTTTCTTCAACATCCATCTTGAATGTAGGGACAGAGCCAGCGGTTAACTGACTATTATGCTACCTGGCTAGATAGCATTATCCAGGATGGCATTCAGCTGTATAATTTTATAAATGTGCAGTTATTATTGCTACGATTGCTCATATGTCATACGTTTTCTTGTGCCTTAAGACAGGTAAATGTTCATTGATGTCTATATAATTGTTAGAACAGTGAGTAATGTGGGTGTTAATAGAATTAATAGGTGTCCTTTCTGAATAAGCACTCCAAAGTGCTCTAGGTGGCCAAAATCGTAATGCAGTTATGTTTATAATACATAAACACAGTTGGCATTTTGTCTGTTTACCAGTAAAGCATTATTTGTATCATGCATTATCTGAAATTATTAGCAGTATACCATTAGATCCTGTGAACTCCTGACACTACTAGTCCATTTAATCTTTTATATGCAGTTTTCATGTGAATAAGTAGCATAAAGGTAAAAATTAAATGTGAAGAAGTAGATAATTTTTTCTTTTTTTTTAGATCATCTGGTCAAGACGATTTTTGATCCATTGTCTCAAGCTAATATGAGCTATCTGCTACTTTAAAGTGGACGGGTTTGGAAAGGCAAACTGCTAGTGTCCTTCAGCAAAGGCACAATAATAGAGCAGTGGATTATGAGGGATAACTGACAGGAGTGCTCTTTCCTTGCAGATGAACCCGAGGTGCAGATCGAGGGGTTTGATGGAAACTGGTACCTGAACCGTCAGAATGTTCAGCTGACCTGCAGGGCTGATGCTAACCCCCCTGTCACGATCTACCAGTGGAAACTGTAAGTATGGCTAAACCGTAACAAAACACCTTAAGGCTCAGAGGACGAGGCTGCAGGGATACACGCTGTTTTTCTCAGGTTAAATTTCTAGGGGAGGAAAAAAAGTTTTATAGAGGGCTTACTAATGCAACGGGAGGCAATTTCACCGAATGGTCAAAGTGAACATTTGTTTCAAGGCATATATACAAGAAAGTAATCTTCAAAGATAAAAACACTGCTGCTTCCTTCATCCTCTCCAGAAATGTGTCTCAGTTTATTTGTTTGTTTGTTTAGAAAACGTGTAATGAAGATAAGACTAGGACCCAAGGCAGAGCACAATGGGCCTATTACAGCAGCAACATATACCCCTATCTCCCCGATGGTCACAGATAGTGGGAGATAAATGCAAACAGAACACCATTTGCTTTGCTTTTGGGGATGTGCTTTGAAGTCGGAGGGCCAGGATGCAGGTAGAGGGGTGAGAAAGCATCTTTGTTAGTGCTGTTGTGTTCTCTGAAGGGCACAGATGCAGCGGGTTGTCCCCGAGACAGTAAAGAGACGGCTGAAACTGAAGCTGAAGTGGGAGCCATGGATTAAGCCCACATACCGCAGGCCTGACATCAGGGCTTTCGCCTGAGAGCCTACCGCTGAAAATACAAAGGCTAGAACAGACACAAACATGATTTCGAGCTGTTGGAGAATTGCTAAGTAACCTCAGGTTTGATCTGCTCTAAGGAACAGCATGAAAAGTGGGCTTACAGAAATAATGAAGTAAGTACTGAGATATAAAAGAAATAAAAGTGAATGCATAACTGCCATAATTTTGACTGATCAAACCCCTCACTGCCTTTGAATATCAGATGCAAGTACCAAAAAAAAAGACGAGGAAAGAATAAAGAAGTAAAGCGGGTGCGGTTCTTCAGATATAAAGAGTATCACCTTTTTAAATTCAAGTATTATATTATAAAATTGAGAGATAAATGTAGCAATTTGTCCTTTAATTGCTTAGTAAAAGAAAGGTTGAGAAATATGTCAGTGGACTTGAGTGGATGTGGATTAATAGACCATTGTGCCCTCATTGTATCTACTCTACAGACGACTGCTGGATTTTAATGAGACAGAAGGGGTTTCTTTTTCTCCCGTTCTGTCTTATTCATAGATTTAGCTTTCAGGGTAGAAAGACTGATACTTACTGATATATAGACATAGCAGCAGAAGACAAAGACAAAATGGATATTCTGTTTGGCCTGTTTGGGTTTATTTTTTTATCAGAAGCAAGGCGAGATTTAAGGAGATAGAGGAAGATAGGAAGAGAAGAGGAGGCGAAGAGGAAGAGATGTTAAGAGATGTGATCTAGAAAGACGAGGGCACTGTGCTGACAGATAGGAGAGGACGGCCATTGCTGCACTGAAAATGAGATGCCAAATCTGTTGTGAAGGTTCCCCTGGGCTCCACTGTGGAGGTCAGCACAAGGCTGTGACGGAACGATCCAGAACAAGCTGGCAGGATTGCGTCACACTCAACTCCAAACACAGACATCTAAAAAGGAATTGAATATAGAAATTCCAAGAAAAAAACACTACATAAAAGGTTTATTTTATATATTTTTTATTTTGTGTTGTGTTCAATTTACTGTTGGAACTATAATTAAAAAAAGTTTGCTTTTACTTTGCACAATCACTTTCTGCCTTCATATATAGTCCTTGAGGAAAGCATCTAAGCCTCTTTGATTTTTTTCTCTTGTTCTTAGAGCACATTGCCAGAGCTATTTCTCAAAATGGGTTAATGGGGAGCTTCACTCAAGTAGCTCAGCTAAAAAAAGGAATGCATCCTGTATGAACTGTGTTGTTTGTTTTTGAAATGTTTGTTCGTACGGCATCATTTCTGGAGTCTGTTTTAAGTGCACACAGCAGTTTTGAGTGGGCATTAGAACAATAAGTACTGGAAAGGTGAGCTAAAAACATGGCTATTCTTTCATACATTCAATTCACTACAGTTATGAGATGTTTTTAAAAGAAAAGAAAGTATTTCAAGCAGACGCATCATTTCCCGTTAAAAATAAAAATCTGTATTATTTAAAGTAAACTGCTGCATTCCACTGTGTGATTGCTGCAGACTTAATTAGCCAGCTTACTTATCTGTATTGTGAAAAATGTGATTCTATTAGTCATGTCAATGAAAGGCCACAATAAAACAACTGTTGGTTACATTTTTTGCTCACCAGTCAGTGTGAATAAAACCTGGAGAGCCCTCTAAATTATATTTAAGTTGTATAACAGCTTTGTACAACTACTTCTGCTTGAGCACTTACTAAATATTGCTCCTTGCTCCTGTTGCCTGGGGTTTCTCCAAAAAAATAACATTTCACGTTACACAAATTTAAAGTATAAGCGGACAGATGTGTGATTAAAAAGAGCAATCCTGTTAATCTCTTCTTTTAACTAAAATTAGGTTGTGATCTTAGTAGTTTCCTATTACCAGTCCCATTAATTATTGGTAGTATGTTTTTCACCTCCACATAATGTTGTTAGTTGTTAAATGCTGCTGTTTGGCATTCTGTCCAATCACACACACACCTATATGCACACACATATCATATATATGCTTGCGCATGACTGGCTAGCGAGGGAATAGAAAATATACATAACTCGTAAGTTGCTTGTTAGTCTTTCATTTTTCTGGTTCCGCACACACGTGCACACGCAGACATGCATTCAAATGTCTGACACAAATGCAGACATCTTCGGTAGTGGCAGAGTCCGTGGTGAATCACAGTTTGCCGGCCTTTCATTTCTGCAACAAATCAATTGGGCTTTGCAGAACTCAGCATTTGATAGCGGCTCACAAGGTAACTGATTATTGAATCGTGACATACTGTATTGAGGGTTGTTTGTGGCTCTATTGCAATTGCTTTGCCAAGGTGGCCAATGAAAACAGCTCAGCCGCAGCTCTTTCTATTACTTTTGTTCTGAACTATGGACTTTTTGTTGCTACAAAACTATACTGTGGTATTTTTTTATATTTTTATTTTGCCTTGTTTTGACATTTTCTTCTCTCAGATAAATTTAAGCACACGGAGATCAGCTATTTGTACTTAACATTTTTATTAAATACCTTGTCGGTGTGTCGTAGGCCCTGTCATTGCAGAGCCTTGTTAAAAGCCTGTTAAGTGAACCTCAAGTGCTTGATGCGTGACCATTGTGAGCATGAAACTTAATATTGTTGCCTCGCCGTGATGTTATTTTGTTTTTCTCTCACTGTAATGAATAGGAGCACTACATTGTTTTTGATGTTCTTGCACGCCTGCACTTCTCAGTGTGCCTTTCTGAGCCCACAGTAGTGGAGGAAATCTTTGCAGCATCCTTATTGATTAAAGAAACAACCAGCAGCTCACCTCAGTCAGACCAGGGGGCTCTTTAATATTATCATGATGTTTTGTAACTCTGCTCAAGCTGGGCCTATTCAGAGCAGGTGATGAGGCTAATTGAGGGAAACTCAACAGGAAACATCTAATTGTCGTGAAATTTGATGCCTTTTCTAGCCTGCGGGCTCCATAAAAAGGGTCCAGATAATACAATAGAGGCTTTGTTTGTTCATGATCCATGGCCTCAAAGTCTGCTGACCTGATCAAAGGACATGAGCAAGTCTGAACACAGTAGAGATAGTGAACCATGAAGACAAACACCTCAGGCAGGAGAAACAGGCTGCAGTTCTCAATGACAGCACAGCATTTGGTAGATTCTGCATTTATCGCTTGATCAGCTGCCTCTCCTGACAGCTCCCCTGAGTTTTGACTTCAGCCATGTGTGCTGTGCTGTAGTTTAGGAAGGAAGCCCCCCCCCCATCCCCTTTACCCCCTACAATCCTCTCCTCTGCCACTGCTTTGTATTCCACGTGTCAAAAAGTCCATGTCCTCAGGCATCAGCTATATCTTACCTGTTTGGACCTGCTGGGATTCCCTGTCCTCATAATTTTGTTTGGACTTGATGGATGATGGCTGAAATATAGCACTGTCAAATATTCTTGGTATTTATCTCACACCCACACCCACATCCAAGTTTGTTTGGCACTAGAGACTGTATTTTTTATGCGCTTTGAATTGCTTTGCTGCATCTGGGAGGGTTTTTTTCCTTTTTTTTCAGTGGTCTGGAGTAATTCTGCCTTTTTATGGCATCTGCATTATTGTTCCTCTCTCTTTTTCTCTCTCTCTTTCATCGCAGTTTGAATGGCTCCCTACCCAGCAATGTGGAAATCAAGAACAACACCTTGTTCTTCAAGGGCCCTGTGACCTACGACTTGGCTGGGACGTATGTCTGTGACGCTACCAACGGCATCGGGACTCGCACCGGCATCGTGGACGTCAACATCACAGGTAGGCTGATTAAGCTGGTCATTTCTCTCTCTCCAGTAACTCTGGCATGGCCTGATCAGTGCAGTAGCCCTCTAAAAATTCAGTCAGAAAGGATCAGACCCCCTTCTGCCCAAATAAACACAGCTATCAGTGCACATGCACATACCAGGTGATTGCAGCAGATCGCCTGCGTAGTTTCAATGTGGATCCAGCTTGCCTTAGTTGTGGGGCACCCTGCTGAACAGTATGGCAGGTTGGGTGAAAAAAAAAATCCTCTCTGTTTGTGTATCAGACTTTCACACACTGTGAGAACCACCGCCCCCCTCCCGACCTGCCCTGTTACACATCCAAGCACATGTGTGGGAGCAACATAAAGCAGGTCTATTATCAGTGCCTAAAATAACATCAAGGAAATTGGGGGTTTGAGGTGAGGGTACTGTATTGATCATAGTTTGCTTGCATCATGCTCACATCTCTCTGAGCTCTGTGCTAGTTCTTTTGTCTCCTCTTCTTCTTCTTCTTGTCTTCTGGGGAAAACAAAATGCTGAACAAAACTGATTCAGTTTCCTTGTATTCCACATAATTGTTGGCACACACGCACTGTGGTTCCTCTGGGTTCTTATCCATAGGAGACAATATTATGCCCTCAAAGCCCCAACTGCAATATATGCCAGATCTGACCTTGCTAGACAGACTACAAATGTGGAGATCATCTATTATTGCTACCAGCTGTGTGCGTGTGGTATTGGGAGACTGTCACAGTTTTGCTCTGGTCAGACTGGAAAGTCTTTTCCCCTTTGCTCTCTGCGCTGCTTGGTTTCTGGGAAGCCGAGGTGTTCTAACTTGCATTGCTTTGCATGTTGACTCATGTTGTGTCTCTGGAAACGCTCTGCTTGGTGTGAAGTGAACAGCTGCGCCTTACAGTATCATTGCATACCTTTTTTTTTTCTGTTTCCTCTCTTTCAGTGTGTTATTCTCTGCTGGTAAGGGTAAGGCTAAGACAAAGAAGCTTTGTAGGATGTTGTGTGATGTCATTACCTGCATTGTGAGGAGTTGCCCTCCCAAAGCAGATGGGCTAGTAGCGTTATAATAGAGGTTTCAAAGGAGTCGGAACAGGCCTTTCTTATCAAACAGAAGATGCGGAAGTAATCTGCTGTTAGGAAATCGCTGTGCACCAGCTTGTATTGAGTAACTGGGTTCCAAGGAGATGTACTGTTTGGCATAAAGTACTGTACCCCCTTTTGGAAAGGCAAAACAAAGGCACCAAAGTAATTTTCTATTTCTTCTTTTTCATTGATTGCTTAAATTAACAAACCACATTGCTACTGTCCCAGTAGTCTTTCTGTTTATTCTCATCATTTGTCTATATAATTGTATCGAGTGAGTGAGGTGAACAATGCGTGGGTACACGATGTGAGTGCGTTCGCTTTCAGGTCGCCTCCGTGCAAAATTGGAATCTAAGCATTCTGCTTTGTTTTTGTCTTTGAACCTTTTGAGTTTTGAAGAAGTTTGCACTGTGCTCAGTAGCAGGTTAGAGGAAGCAAAATGACTAATTCCGAGGCTGTGAAAATACATTTGGTTCTCAGTAGTAGGTCATTGTTCCTTTCTGTCACTCTGCATGTTTACAAATAATGAATGTGCTTCATTATTACATATAATTATGCATTAAAACTAATTATTGAATTTTTTCTACTTGACAGTTAGATTGTCACTTGATATTTGTAGCTTTAATAACTGCCGTCAAAGAAAAACTATATTATCAAAGATTAAATGCCACAAAGCACCCAGTGGTCTGTTTGCCGTCTCTGTAGTAACACACTGGCTGAATATATTGTTGTTCTGTACTATTTGATGGCAAAAGTTCCCGATTTCTTTTAAGGATATATTCTCAAAGGGTACCACACAAGTCTTAAAAGCATGTTGCCAGTTCCCATAGTAACAGTTACAAGTTAAAGGGAGAACAGCCAGATTCCCCCTGCGAAAGCACAGTTCAGAGCCTCAGCTCTGACATGAAGCCCCATCAAATTACACAATGCCTTATAAGCAACTCAGGTTGATTTGAAGCATTAATGCAGTTTCCTGCTTTAGGATGCACACAAAGGGCGACAGAGGCGGTCTCGTCCCCGTGTCTCGTACACTAGCAACATGGATATCTTGCAGTGGTGTGATGCATCTGCTTATGCGCTCTTTGCTGATGATGTGAAATTGATAGCATTCCCATGATAGTGTGTACTTTGTCACCAGAAACTCTGAGTTCAGTTAAGATAGTTCAGTTCGGTTCAGGAGACATTTGTGACTGCAGATCTGCACGGCTGACATGACTGAAAAGACCTTTACATGGGAACTTCAGGGTGTTCGCAACATTTCCTATTGACTTTTCTGAAGTGCTCTTTGCTGCCTTGACATTGGCGGTGCATAATGACCCAGTGGCGCTGGTGTAAGAAGTGTGCTGATGCTTCATTAACTTCAAAAAGCATCTTTGTGCTTTGCAACTTCAAAGAGGTCTGGCTGAGACATAGCAGGTGAGAGAGCCCACTGCTGGCTGCTGTTCATGGCTGCACCATTAGGCCTCAGTAATCCTAGCTAAGTGTACTGTGCTGAAAAGGACCAAACCACTATCTTCGGCACATTTGTTCAGAACATCATATAGCTGCTAGAGCTGCCAGATTTTTTTGACCAGTGAAAACACAAAATAATAATTTATTTCCCTTGTTAAAAGCCCATTTTAATGGTCTTTGAACATGGAGACTCCCAGGAGAGTTTTGTGTTACTAGAGTCAATAAATCATCATTGTTCCTGGTCTTTTTGTCCTTTATTAAACTCTATCATTGACAAATATGACACCCAAGCAATCTTGTCACTATTATACATAATTTTGTCCATAGAAAGATTTATCCATATGCATACGTTTGTTTGTTTTTTTCTGTTTTCAAGTTCACTTATAGATTGCCACCATAATATTCACCTGCTGTGGCGACAACCTTGCTTGATGTCAGGAAGATAAAACGTCCATGACGTCTCATTTGTATAGCAGAAAAGCTATTTTCCCACAGTGGAATGCAGCACACGTGGGGGATTTTAAGAAAGTGTGTTTTAATCAAACTACTCAGTTTTCATGGACAGATTGGTAGCTGCATAGCTGTCACCTATGCAGATAGCAGGGCCACAGAGCACCTTGTTTCAATTAGTTCTGGGATAGTGTTTGCTGCGGAGATGGCATCGACTATGGTCGAGTCACATGGGCTAAAATGGCTTTCTCCAAGGACATGTGTTCTGGAGAAATGGTGTCACTTGTCAGAATCTAATGAAGCACTCTCCTGGTTTAATCAATCCTCGCTCTCAGAAAAAGAGGTGGAAAGGAAGTCTAGGGGAAAAGGAAGAGAGGGAGGGGGAGGGATCTATAGCGAGGGAGATGAGTTTCATGTAATGGGCCTCTTCTTAGCAAATACCTCACTCATTTACATGCAGTTCAGAAATCTCCTGAGAGAAAGTTGACAAGTCGTCAGATCTGATTAATCAGCTAATTACCAACGGGTATCAGAGGCCGTGTTAAAAAATAGAGACAATTAAACAGCCTCACAATGTAAGTTATTTTGATGAATCCTTCTCAGCAGCCTTTAACTGTCTAATAGGAATGTCACTCAAGCAGTCACCCCTGTAAAATATTGCAGCTGAGAAAGCCACAGGAATAATGCGGTTAAACCTCAAAGATCCTCCCCAACTTAAGAGAGACAGAATCAGTCTTTCATTAAGATAATCAGCTTTTCCACCATCAGACTCTGTTTTTGTGCTTGGAACAAATCAATGCTGCCATCTTAAATTTCTTCCTAGAGCTTAATAAGTTCTGATGAATGGCTGTTTTGCAAGGATGGCCTTACAATTATGTCATTATCACCCCTGAGAAAGGATATGTGTGGTTTTATTCTTGGCAGCGCACAGTTTTGTGACATGTGGGAAAATTAGCTTCAGTGAGGGGGAAGTGCATTTGTTTACTCATTTTAACCTTGACTCACCCACACACCAGCACTCGTCTTTGAGAGATAGGGGCCAGAGTGAGTCAAAGACGTTGCATTATTCCAGCCATATTAGCAGGATCAGCTATGAAGCTATGAATGATGATATCAGATCAGCTAGGGGTCAGCTAGTAATCAGAATCAGAATACTTTATTGATCCCTGGGGGAAATTATTTTTTGTTACAGTGCTCCATTTTAAACCAACATTAAGACAAGACAGACAATACGCTAACTAAGAATAGTACAATATATACATATATATACATACATACATACATAAGTCACTTATAAATAAATATTTGGAAAAGAAACATGTGTAGCTGTAGCAGTAACCAGTGTGTTAAGTGGATGCGTTGTACAGGGAGATGGCCACAGGCAGGAATGATTTCCTGTGTCGTTCAGTGGTGCTTTTCGGTAATCTCAGTCTCTCACTGAACGAGCTCCTGTGACTGACCAACATGTCATGGAGTGGGTGGGAGGTGTTATCCAACATTGTCTTTATCTTGGACAGCATCCGCCTCTCCGACACCACCTTGAGGGAGTCCAGCTCCATCCCCACAACATTGCTGGCCTTACGGATCAGTTTATTAAGTCTGTTGGCATCTGCGACCCTCAGCCTGCTCCCCCAGCATGCAACAGCATAGAGGATCGCACTGGCCACAACAGACTCATAGAAAATCCTCAGCATTTTCTGGCAGATGTTGAAGGACCTCAGTCGCCTCAAAAAATAGAGACGACTCTGGCCCTTCCTGTAAAGTGCTGTGGTGTTTTTAGCCCAGTCCAGTTTATTGTCAATGTGTACTCCAAGGTATTTATAGTCCTCCACAATGTCAACAGTATGTGTATGTGAACCTTTGGATGATTCCCCTTACAGCTTAGCAGCGCTAACGTTCATCTTCCTTTGTCAGAGCTGTGGCAGAGAGCTGCTTTAGAGAGCAGAGGTGCAGTCAGCTTTGCCACAGGGCTTTACCAGTTGGGTTAAACTGGATGGAGTGACAGCGTTCTCATCAATTTAGCAAGAAAGCGTGAGGATGGATCCTTCTGTAAGCACAGTCAACCGGTGCCAACATCTGTTCACGCTTCCCTGAACACGCAATAGTTGGCTGCCATGTGAGAAAATGAAGTTTAGAAAGAAGAGGTGGGGGAGAAATCCTAGTCATGTGCCAAAATTATTTGAATAAAAAAAAAAATATATAGTTAGACATGTATAGGTAATGTATTTATGTCACTGAAGGAGAAATTTGAGTTCGTCTGTCTGATTTTTAAAATTTATTTCCAGCCAGACAGCATCGGGGAAGTGAAAGAGGAAGAGAGGGCATGAAACTGTTTACAGGCCTTTATGTAACAGCCTGTGTCAACTTCTAGTGTTCACTGGTTGTCACTTCTTCTTTCCTTCTAGTCCTACAACACTATAATGTGCAAAGACAGTAACACACAGTGATAGTGAGAGAAGGTGACATTGATTTAAGAAAAAAAAGGCCTATGTGGTTTTTTATTTACATTTCTTCTTCACCGGAAGCAAATGAGGTTATTGTCAGGAGAATTCAGTATGCCTATATAATGATTGTGAATGCTTACCCGCCAGGTTGGCAGGAAAGCAGCAGCGGGTAATGGGAAATAGCACAGGGAGCTTCCTCAGCATAAATTTAAATTACTGACAAGAAGATGCTATCTGAGCTGACATTAGATCTTTTAATTGCCTTAAATATTATCACGACTCTAACTGGTTGTGAAACACACCCTTAAAAATGTACTTAACTTCACTAGTCTAGATTGTTGCAAGATATTTTTTCTAAAATTTGATCTCTCAATTTTTTTTTTCCGCATAGGAAATTAACAGCTCAGGATTTAACATCCGGATTTAAAAAACAAGAAAAGAAAGAAAGAAAAAGATTAAAAATTTTTAATCACTCCTATTGGATTAAAAGTCTACTAAAACCTTATTGATTCTTCACTGTTATATTCCAGTTTCCATTACTGAAAGAGTCTTTGTAACAAAATATACCAAAAATAATCTTAAACTCACTTCAGTGACTTTGGGAAGATTTCAGCTTACATGTGTATTATTTAAAATACTTTACTGTCTCCGCATAACAGTAAATTCCAGTAGATAATGTAGTTTATTTTTAGCAGCTGTGAAACAGACATGGCGGTCAGTCCATTGCTGCAGGATCTGTTGGTTTTCTCAATGTGATAATGTGGCGATCGGTCAGTGTAATAAAACTTGCGAGACTACGGCAAGAACATCCTTGAATAAAACAAGTAATGCACCATATATTACTGACATCTAACAGCAGTGCCGCTACGTGCAGCCATTTGTCTCTTTCTTTTCTCTGACAGAGACAAGAGACATTATGATGTCAGCTTTGCAAAGGCTCCTCTAGCTATGTGAAATTTGTTTGTCTTCGCCTGTCATGGTGGAGTCTGTCTCAATCTGTGCGCTATAGCACATTGCGCTTCTCACATCGCCGCCTGCATTATTCATAGATTCAAAGGCCACATGTGTATATCCTGTATATTATTACACTGTCACTTCAAGCAGATGCAGGTTAAGGGAGCATTTTGAGGATCTTGGTCTTCTGCTCCCTTTGCTAGCTTGTTATCACCCTTGAACTTCCTGCTTCTGCAAACCTACAAGGGTTTTGGTGTGCAGGCTGACAGAGTGACTTCTAGCCCCCACGTTCTCACTGCGGGGAGGGGGAGTTGCTCTTTGCTCAGATCCTGCCAAGATCACACCTCATTATCCAAATGAGACATTAGCATGGCCCGTTCCCTCGCTTGCACAGCATAGGCCGCCCCATAAAGTCTCTTCTGTGTTCTGTGCTGTGCCAGGGGAAAGCACTGAGGGGGAAGATATTGTGGCTGCAGCTCATTTTGCATAAAATGGAGGAGGGAAGTGCTCACTGTGTAAAAAGAGTCTTTTTTTTATATTTGGAGAAGAAGAGATAACCCGGCTGGAGATGTGAAATGCAAATGTCACCAGGGGAGAGCATGTGAGAGCAGAGCAGCTGAGATCGTAGTGATTTATCTTAACATTTGTTTCTGCATGGCTTGCTGTTTCTGCTCTCCGGAGGATATGCAGAGGAGAGGGATGTGGCAGACAGATGGAGCAGGGGGATTGGCTGAGCCCCTTCGGCCCAGCTCACCTCCTCTGTCCTCCTCCTCCCTGTCCACCCATGTGGTGTTGGATCTGTCACGCCTCCATGAGAGCCTGATGAAGTAGGTCAGACGCTGTCCCGGGGTCTGACCACTGGCTCCGAAGCTGCTGCTGCTGCTGTTGGTGATGCTTTGTGGTGACTCACTCATTACGCTCAAAAATAACAACAGGGGGAGAAAATAAAAGGGGGGGGACAGAGAAAAAGCACAGGGTAGGATGGTGTGGTAAACAAACAGCTCGCTGACCTCTTGCTGACTTAATACGTGCTAACATGCAGATTTGTTTGCTGCATGTCTGCTGACCCAATAACTCAGCTGCACATCACTTTGACTAAGCACTGCAGCCGCAGATGCAAATGCATTAATAATGTTACCTGCGTAAACATGATTTTTTTAAAAGAGTTGCATTGGCATTTAGATGCTGGTGTAAATATTCATTGCTCATTAAGGGTGCATTAAAAATGATTATTGCCCCGTAGCGCAAAATGACGGATATTATACTTGCAAGAGGACCAGCTTGCTTTCTGAAATGTTCTGGCGCGCCAGTATTTTCCTGTACTTTCAAATGCGACCTTCATGTCGGATTACTGTTATAATAGTCATAACAATGGCGGCTTTGTTTATTTCAACTACAAATAACCATATATGAAAGCAGAGAGTCGGTGGTGTGAATTCTTGGTCTCAGTCAGAGATGACACGCTGTTTCTGCTGAGAGGAGATGAAAACAAGAAACAGTCGCTGTTTTTCTGACTCGATGGTCCTGCAAGTTGCTGCATGTTCACACGTTGAGGCTACAGATGATGTCACCCGTGTTTTGATTCCAGTAGTTTCACAGCATTGTCTCCTCCAGCATATCCCATCCTTCTAACCCACTGGTTTTATGACAGGGAATTGGATTTGAATTTGTGGGAAGCTTTTAATGGCACAAGTGAGGTGAGCTTGTGTCTCCGAAGTCAGTGGAAGCAAAAACAATCTATAGTGACAAACGGGAAGAAATGGCAGCTATTGGGAGGGAATATCTGATAGGCTGAAAAAGAGATTTGCCCCAGCCGCAACTCTCAAAGCAGCATGTTAAATTCCTGTCAGTGATGAGCTTTTATTCGTCGTGGCAGCATCACATTTCCATGACTTCAAAACCACTGGCAAATTCAGACAAGAGAGGTAATGAGGATCTGTTAAATCAGTGAATTAATGTGTCTTCTCTGATTGTGCCCTTCCTCACTCACTCACTCGCTCATTATGCCATTCTTTATTTTGTGTTGTCACTCCTCAAGCTCTTAAGGCGTTTGCTCAATCGTTTTCCTTGTTGCCACTCCTCAACTTCTTAGAGTAGCCCTCTATGTTCTTTTCATCTTTTGTTGTCAGCTGCTTGTTCCTCCTTTAGTCATATTAAAACAACACTCCCAGCGCCACTCTTTGAAAATCCTCTCTCATTTTCCCAGCTTCTTTCATAACCTTGTCCAAGTGATTGCGCTAAGTCTCAGGAATGTTTTTACCTGTCTCTCCTCCTTTTTTTTCATGTGCAGACATGACTGGAGCACACCCAGTAACAGTATCTGCAGGACGGAGTTATGAAACTGTTTCTCTCACTTTAAAGCCCCCTCTGCTTTCTACAATCATTTCCCGCACTATCTCCGAGCATCTGCTGCTTCTACATTGAAATGCAAACCCCTGCTCAGAATACATGTTGTTTTCTGAAGCCACAAATCATTTTTATTACAAAATATATATGCATGTATATTATATATACACAGCATTTATTCATTTTTTTTCTTAAGTCTCACTTGTGTTTTGCACAAATGACTCAGATGAGAAGCTCTCATTGCGTTGTGAAGAAAACATATTGTGTCACTTGGGTATTTGGAGGTAGTAAATCATCCACTTGATCATGTCAGATGTGAGGGTTCAGAGTGGTATGAATAACCCAATACGAAATGGCATTGTTGTTAGAGTAGCTGTAAGATTTCCTGTTATTTTTTCCCCCCTGTATAAATCTATCGTGCCTCTGGATTGAATTATAGTCTTTCACAGCACATCCTTCCACCTATTAATCTCAATACTACATTTTATTCGTTGCAACTAAAAGTTCCCCCACTATCTGCATTTTTCCTCACGGGTGTTAATAGACATTGCCTTTTACAGCGTGGAACAGTATCAGGGCCATTGTTGTGCTGCTGAGGTCTTTTTTGATCTGTCCATTGGCAGGTAATGCCGGCAGCGAAGGCGCGCTAGTGAAACGCCTCCTCATTTTTCTGTGCTGTCAAACACCTACATAACCCAGCCATTCATTTCATTTATTTTTGGATTATATAAGGTGATTAGCTTGCACCCTAGCTGCTCTAATTTAACATAAATTCACAGAGTCCGTGAACTAGACAAAGCTGCTGTGCTGGAGATATGTTCACGTATGCACATGGCTGGTGGTGTGATTTCACAGAGGGATAAGCACAGAGAGGAAATGCGCTGGGTAACATGGTGAGAGCAGACAGTCCTCTTTGCCAACACGGCGTTTTAAGTTGCAAAATAGAAGCAGTGTTCCTGTACTGCACTCAGTGATTTGATGAGCAATTTCTGGTCTTTCTGAGTTCCTCTCTCTCCCTTAAAGTGCCCCAAACACAGAGCTGAAGCTATCTAAAAACATCAGTAGTCCTCCTTCCATTGCCGCTCCAGTAAAACAACTTAATACCTCCTTTCGAAAACGCAATTTGTTGTTTTTGGTGCAGCAGCTTGCAAAGCTTCTCCAGGCTGGATACACCAGCCTAAAACCCACAAAAAATACCTGGAGGTTTACAACCTCTTTCGTGTCTGTGCTTTTTTTTTTTTTTTTTAAATGAACACTTGTACAGTTATTAGTGTTGACATTCACATTCGGCAAATACGAGTGTCAGAGGTAGCTTCGCTTGATGCTTTATAGCAATGAAGATGGCAGGGATCACCTTCTTTCACTGCTGCTATTCTGCAATTTAAATGCTCTGTCCTTATGTTTTTCACCTCTTTAAATGATGGTAAATATGGAGTCTTGGCAACCTTTGAAATGCAGTACAATAATCTCCCTAATTAAGATTGAATAAGGGGACTGATGAGAGCAAAAACAGATCCTAGTTACAGACGAGGGCAGTGAAGGGGAGAAGAGAGGATTACAGGAGAATATTTTTCCTTTTCTCTTTGCCCCTTCAATCCTCTGGATTTTCACCCGTCTTTGGACTTGGTGAGAGGAAGTGTTCTCTAGCAGGGGTGACCTGGCTCTGCTCTCTCATTGATGTGTGTAATGAAGGCCTGTGTCTGAATAATCCCATTAGGTGGTCAGATTAAAACCTGAGCTGATATTTGAGACTGTGCCCGGCACGGCTATAGAAATTGGAGAGCTTTGCTGTCGGCCCTTGGAGAAAGGGTCCAGATGAAGAGCGGCTACGGAGAGCGACCGTGTTTGGGAGGTCTCGTCTGTAGACTGATAAAGTGCCATTGTAATTAAAGCAGAGCGGAAGGCTTTAGTAGCTTCCTAACTTCACTCACTACCATCATTTTATACTTGAATTAGGTTTGAGATTCATCATTTCCAGTAAAGAGCATTTCTCACCATGTGTAATGGCTTTGATTCACCCGTTAAGGGCAATAATTTGAAAAAGATTTTCTGCTTAAGTGGGAAATTTGTCCTTTTTGTGTTGCTTGATGAGGATGGCTTAGATTTGCTGTTATTGCAGTGGTGTTCTGATTCACCTCTATCCGACTTACTGATTACGCGTGGGGATAATTTATCTCCAAGGAACATTTAGGATTGCTCAACATAAACCTTCATTTTTGTTCAATTATCACCCATTACTTGTAAATGAGCTTCAAATTTCAGAAAGACACTTTGCCCATGCATATTTTCCCCACCCCTGTTAGATCAACACACATACAATTCTGATCTCGGTTGTTGCCTTTAAAAACCTTTAATAAGCACCATAAATCATTTGTGTGCATGTTGTACAGACTACAGCTGAAATTCAGTCGTAAAAATGTCATAAAATAAGAAACGCATCCTTTTTCTTTTCGAATACAGCTAACGTATTTAGTGTTATCAGTGTGTGTTACATTATCATGTGCCTAATGGGCGTGTAATTAAGCAGTAAGACTGGAAAGACAGTATCAGAAGGAAATGAAAAAGCAGCATGTATTTCACCTATATTGCTTTTCCCTGCCTTTTTTCGGACTTTACATACAATTCTCTGGTTTGCTCCGTGTGAACAGGAAGCTCATTCCTTTGTTTCTCACAGTCTCGTATTCCCTTCTTCCAGGCCTTTCCCACACCATTTGTTTAGTAGATGGTGTAACTGTGTTGTATCCCCCTACCTTTCTGTTGAGGATTCAGTGTTCACCATTGAAGTTAAATGTACTTCTGCTCTGCCGGTTTACCTAAGCACTACCTATGCGCCTCAGGGCTTTGATCACATTTCAGATAAAAAGTCCCTCTTGTCTGTGTGCTCTAAGGAGCTTTGCACAGTTTGTAGTTTCAAGTGAAGATGTACACATACGGGACAGCACTTTCATGTTAGTTTTACTGTATGCTGCACCCACATTTGACTCAAAAGTAGTCCTTTTGTTTTGTGTTTTTTTTTTTGTTTTGTTTTTTCCTGTATGTACGCTGTGCACTCTCTAAATGGTGGACTGAACACAGCGCCTCATTTTAGTGATGCTATGGACATGGCAGTTGGGAATTTGAATTTTGAATGTCAGTATAGAGTCAACATATTCCTTTGGCTTTTGCAAGGTGAAATCGCAGCCTTCATACTCTAGCATCTTTGTCATTATCTCTCACAGGCCATTAGTCATATTCGCTCTGTTCTAGATTGGAGAACACCGAGGCTTATGATAATTTTCTCTCTTTTCCTCCTCTCTCTGTAGTCAATAATATATATTTTTCATGGAGGAATATGCTATTTTTTGCCGTGTGCTCCTCTGCTTGAATGGAAGAGCTTCGTGTTTATCAGCTCTCTAAGTGCATCATGGCTGTGTATGCTTGGCTGCTGATAATCATCTCTGGCAGTGCTCTTTCATTTTATTACCACGATGCTGGTGATCAAAATGTCTTGTTTTAATTATTTATGCTGGACTGTACTGCAGTATATCGTTGAATATGTTTACTTTGACTTGTAAGTAAAACTTGTTAACTGAAGAGCCATATCAATTATAAACCCATCTCCGAAATGTTAGGATGCTGTTTAAAGTAAGAATAAAAACAGAATGATTTGCAAGTAGCGCAGTGCCTATGTTCATCAGGAACAGTACAATACCAATGTGCTGGGGACAGGTCTGGACAGCAGATAAGCCAGTAGACTCCTTACAGAGACATGTCTTAAAAAGACAAAAGGAAAAAAAGAAGTAGTGCATGTAGGACCACCTAGTTATCACAATGACGCATTTTAGACCATGCACTGCTCCACCCTGGTTGCCTTTCTGCTGTTTAACTCAAAGAATACGATTCTTAAAAATGAGCAGACATTTTCAACATTTGAAATGTTGTATTTGTACCACTTTCAATTGAATATAGGCTTTAAATCACTTGCAAATCATTTCATTCTCTTTTCATTTTACACAGCATCCCAGCTTCTCTGGAAATGGGGTTGTAATTCCTTCACTGTTTGCCTATTAAATTGTTTAATTTTCCTCCGCCTTCTAATCAGAGAAGAAATGATGGTTAATGCATGCTGACAAAGCTTCATTTACTTTAATGTCTTCAGTCATTTTACTCTTTGATGGTGTTCTGTGGTGGACTGGCTGGTTTTTTCATTATTTCTGCGTCTAAAACTGCATGTGGCTGTAGCTGAGCTTTTACGATATGTCACTAAAGACTACTGTTGGGCTGGGAGGGGGTGTTGTCGTGGGGCCAGGGGTCCTTCCCTTTCCCCTTTGCTTTTCCGTCCTTGTCTCCCTTACTCCATCTTTCCTAAAAAAAAAAAAAAAAAAAATGCACCTGCACAAACGCACCTCTTCCCACCAGAGCACTGACACACTCCCTTCCATCTGTGTTTTCCTACCCAGAAATTCCTGTCCCCACCTACGGTGGCACCACACATGTCCCACAGGAGCAACACAATGCAGGTGTCGCCATCGGGGGTGCTGTGGGGGGTGTTGCCCTCTTGGGTCTGGCGGCCATACTGCTCTTCATATTCCTGCGCCGCCGCCAGCGCACCTTCAAGGGAGACTACAGCACCAAGAAACATGTGTTCGGAAATGGGTACAGCAAGGCTGGTGGGCTGCCTACCCACCCCCCCATCCCTAAGAACTTGCAGTACCCGGACGACTCGGACGAAGAGAAGAAACCCGCCCAGATTGGTACCACTGGAGGGTTTGAGGCAGGCGACCGTGATTTCGATGCTGAATCAGACCTGAAGAGGCCCTATTTCACTGTGGATGAAGGAGAGAGCCGAGATTACGATGAGCGGACTCTGGCTTTCCAGTATGAGCCTGAATCTGAAATAGCCGATGATATGATCTCTCAAACCGATGGTTCTGTCATTTCTAAGAAAGAATGGTATGTGTAGTGGCATGCAACAACCAAACCAAACAACCCTTTGTCCCCCACCTCCATTCCACCTCACCCTTCACCTCCATCACGACCCCCACCCTCCCATTTATCAAACTGCACTATCATAGTCCCTCTTTTGGTCACCCTAATATCCCGCCCCCTTTCACATCTGACCCCATCCAACTAATATCAACTAGAAAATCAAGTGTCTATTTAAAGTGCTAGCAACATCAACTTCTCAGCATTGGTATCAGTACCATCAGGTGAATGGGCAAAGTGTACAAACGAAGGTATGTAGATGGACACACTGTTGCTGACATACAAGGTCGGTGTGGTGATTGGTCGATTAATCCTGGTGTATTCTTCATTTCGTGTATTTTTTCATATTATAAATGTGTTAAATGTATAAAAAGAGACAGCAGGTTGAGGTTTTGCTGAGCACATTTGTGAAAGTCCTACACTGGATGTTCAGTTTGTTTTCTTTTTCTTTCTACATTAGCATTGCAGTTTTGTTATTGTTTTTATAAATGTCTTTTTGTATGATTTTTAAGTGACCAGAGAACTGAGAGTTAAGTGTCTAACATAATTACAGGTGGAGTTCTACGTGTGTGTAGTTTTGTGGTCAAATGTTTCAGAGAAATTGGGGGGGGGGGAAATGGGATACATACTGTTTCTCAGTGGGGTTAGCGTTACTAATTTTTATATATTCACAGCATTAAAACACATATGTTAATGCTGTTTTCCAAAGGTGTGGCTAGCATTTCTTGACCCCCTGTGTTTATGTGCTCGACTTGTTTCTTTACCGAGAGGAAGTCAGTCTACTGAGCCATATGGACATGGCAGTAACATATAAATATCCAGTATGCTTTTTTTTTTTTTTTTTATTAATTTCAAGCGTTAGTGCCCTTATTGTTGCAGCAGTATAGCCGAGGAGAGAAGGGCTGCAATTGTATCATACAAAACAGTTTCTACTTTTCAGTGGTGCATCACAGTCATGTCCAAAAGACACTTGGTGAGTTTCACAGGGAAATCTTCAAAAATGCTCTGAAATGTCATGATTGTCATTTGACTTGAACAGTTTGACTTGTGTACACAATCTCGAAATCTTACCACTGTAATGAAATGTCTGTCTTTTGCATTTAGCTGTCATAATTATATTTTTTTCTGACCCTCTTTTTTTTTTTTTCTTCTTCTTTTCAAATGGATGTCAGTCAAAAGTGTCTGAGGAGTTTTCCTGTAACGACTCTGTCTCTCTTTATAATTGTGACTTTACTGAATAGTTGGCTTACATCAACAGCATTTTCTATGAGGAGTCATCCATGGACACAAAGGACACAAATAGGAGAAACTGATGTTTTCATTTCAGTCTGAAGAGAAAACATGCTAACAAGTAAAGGGAATTTAAAATATGGTGGCCCTTCTGAAGTCACCTGCTGCTTTCATGATGCTTTTGTTCATTTTCTTTTGCTTTTTAAGTGACTATCCAGAGATTTTAAGGTGGTTTTAAAATTATAAGAGTTGCTTCCTTAATTTTGGCATCTCAGTCTGCTAATGGGGAATCAATGACTCTGTCTGCAGGCTCTCTATATACTATATCTATATATGTTTTTAAAATCACCGCTAACAAGTGCCAGTGGATGCTAGCATAGCTAATGACTTGTTTCTCTCCTCAGCACAGAGGTTCATTACACAATCAGCAAAATGTATTTGCATCAAAAAAAAAAGCGCAATGTGAAAAATTGGTTATAATGGAAGCATTGGAGGAAATCTATCAATGTAAACGACATATCTGACTGGCTCTGAACAATATAAATACTGTATTAAGCCTTATTTTATGCATGTTTTGTGTGTGGGAGTGGAAGTGCATATGTTGCTATTTTTTTCCTATCAGTTCCAGTGTGCTTATCCTCATTTGCAGCTCAGAAGACTACACTTTGTCGGTGTCGTCAGTATTGACAGAGGTATGAGTTCCTAGGTACACAGTACCCAGCAACAATTTTGCAGTTAACACAAGAAAAGTGTAAAGTATATATGAATATATATAGAATAATAAAAATGAAAAAAATAACATCTCTGTGAGAGCAGTTCCCTCTGCTCGAGATGTGAATGTTTTACAGTCCACGCTTGTCTACTGTATGTTTTTAGATGAGCATGTTAATCATGAACCTCAAACTATATTGTATTTTCAAAACAAATCAGCATCACAGTATGGGGAATTGTTTTTTTTTAAGTCTGTTAGTCTCAATTTAGTTAGTCAGCCTTATTTTCTAAAGCCTTACTTCTTTTCTGTTAAGTGCATCTACTATGGAGTGAGGAGTACAAGGTCTGCCACTGAAGGTTTCAGAGGGGGAAGCTCATTGACAGCAGTGGGGTTGCTACTTTCAATATTCTGAAGCAAAATACAGTTTTATAGTCTTTACTTTATTGTTCACCTGCAGGTGGAGTGCTTTGCTGTAACTTTTGAACTTCACACAGTTTGCATCACAGCATAATAGACACAAACATATCGAAAGCATCCTTTGTTCATGCATTCAGTGCCTGTCAAAGTTAGGAGGCATGGGGTAGTCTAAACAGTTACTGCTCCACCATTCAAGCTATTCATACCCAGAATAATATCGTGGATATTATTAAACTACAATGCAGACCGCAAACCTGTTAAATATAAGACAGCTTATGGTCGCTTGCTTACAGTGAATATTATAGCAGGTATAGAGGAGCTTTAGCAAGGTACAAACAATGTGTGTACACCTGATCTTTAAATCAGCTAATTCTGCACTAATTCTGAGAGTTGAACACCTGAAGAGATCTAACCTTTGCAACTTGGTTGCACGTCGCTGAATTTTCTGAGCACAACATTTGAAACGCTGGTCCAGTTAAGAGAAATTCAACTTGTACTTACAAACATCACCCCCTTTTAAAGCACAATTTTAAGGTTTCATCTGACATCTAACATCAGTTATGTAACCACTGCCACACTTGCTTGTCAGATATGTTGGCATGAGAAAGCCTTTTATTTTGGGGTCAACAGTCTGTATAGTTGTATATGTAAACATTGTCTTCATGTCGTTGGGGTTTTATGAGTTTCTATTTTGTAATACTGACTGTAATTTCATTCCATCCTAATCTCTCTTTTTTTTTGTATGTTTCAGTATGTTTCAACATTCCACTGTAAATAATGTACATAAGGTTGAGATTATAGTTGGGATTTATTTCGGGACAGCCGTGTAGGGACCCTGTCATGTAAAATATGCCTATTTTGACCACAAACATGGAGACTCGATGATGGATAGATGATGTTGATGCATAGCTTATTTCCAAAGTCCCACCTAAAAATGCTCCCCTAGTACATTTTTTTAATATGCCAGTAGTGGCTTCACTGTTGGGGGTAATGCATACAGTGTGTCGATGTAATGTTATTAAAAGAAAGTCAAAAGAGAGAAATTGTCTGTATGCAGCCATGTGAATGTATATTTCTGAGGGTGATACAAATACAAAAAACAAAAAAATCTATTGTTCAATTGTGATGACCCAGTGAAGTAACTTGTATTTGTTTTCAGCATTAAATGAGTTCAATAGTCAAAAGCGTTCTGTCCCAGTTCACTGATTGGATAGATGTGTGTTATCTGATTGAATATGGTTTATGTCTGCAGCACATTTCTTATCGCTGTGTATTGATTTTGGTAATTGCAGCTTTTTCCCAGTCGGTTCGACCAGTAATTTATCCTTGTCACCTCATGCCGGTGCTTATTTGGACTTTTTTTTTTATTATTATTATTATTTTCTTGTGAGCCTTAAATGTAAGACATGATACGTTTGTTCTGTAAATAAATAAGACTACAAATAAATCAAATTTAACAAACATAGACCTTGTTAGTACAATATTTAACAATTTCAAAAAGCACAAATAGTGTCCAGGCTACAGCGGGACAGTTCTCTTTGTACCTTATCGATCTGTTCACAGTCATTGCTGTAGTTCACTGTATTTTTTTTTAACCTTATGAGACAAAGACGACAGATTCAAAGCGTTTTTCAAAGCTACAGTTTCCATATGTGAGTTACTTTAGTATAACGTATGTCTTCATTTTATCTGAAGTTAACACAAGACAGATAAAAGGATACATACAGTATATAATAAGAGCCTTTGATGGTTATAACAGTAGTTTTTGGTATTTTTCTACTTTAATTGGGGAGCAAAAACTGTCAGGCAGATGTTGATTTTGAGTTCAGTGCTTAATGAAGCTACAGTGATATGATGAGAGAGGCCCAGTGTAGAGGCAGACAGATCTGTCTCAGACTGTGGGACTCAAGTGCAGACATCTGCATCGTGCACATTAAGAACAG
The DNA here is from genome assembly GCF_057382095.1 of Aulonocara sp. 'chitande type north' Nkhata Bay. Taxonomy (NCBI): domain Eukaryota; kingdom Metazoa; phylum Chordata; class Actinopteri; order Cichliformes; family Cichlidae; genus Aulonocara; species Aulonocara sp. 'chitande type north' Nkhata Bay. The sequence goes on from NC_141357.1 coordinate 33,643,282, forward strand.
CCCAGAGTTTGCAGCTGTTGCCATCCATTTGCTAAAAGAGCCCTTTGTAGCCCAAGGGGCTTTGATGGCACATAGGCTTTTAACATGCATGGCCATCTAGTTTTTTCTCCTCCTAATAGAGCCAGGAATGGAATTCTACAGCATATCCTCTATCAAAGTACTTTTTGGATGAAATATGGCTAGATTCCTGTTCTAAAGTATGTTCCTCCTGGGTCATAAATTCAAAAGCGAGTTTGTTAAAGTGTCTTTTACAGTGTGTGATGTCACTCCACTTAACATGGAGTGCAATAAGAGAATACAGATTACTCTAACATATTATGAATGAGAAAATTGAAAAACAATCTGACCGTGCCTGTCATTATTTATGTATTTCATTTTGTCATTAAATCAAGTTCCGAAATGCTTTATATTCAAATTTGAAGAAATCTTCAGTACTTCAACAGTTTTCATACATTTTTGTGGTGAATCACATACCAATTCGATTTAGATTTTTCTTTAGACGTCTGTTACATTTTGTAGGCCACAACTGTTCGCTAAATTCTGGTTTTAACCCAACCATCTGTGAGTTGTTGAGCTGCCAACAAGCCAGAAAAATAAATAAATAAATAAAAATATCAGTCTTAATGAGTTCAGGAAAGCACACAGACAGCCTACGCCACGAGTCATTAAACTACAGTAATTAAATAGTTAATGATCATAGTGTATATTAATAAGCAATCCTTTGGGATGGCTTCAGGAGGAGAGTGTGGTCAATCAGTGAGGTGGCTTTTAGTAGCACTAGTTTGTTCCTTTAAGGCTACTTTGTGCACATATTTGCATACTGAAACAGGGAAAATAATATCTGATTTTGTCTCATTTAGATTTATAATGATTGCACTCGGCTGTGCAAGTCACATTGTGAAATATTTGTAATTGTTATTAAAATAAAATCAGATGATCATACCTGTGTCACAGACTGTCTTAGTTCCACAGTTTATGCATCACTCTTTCTAATACTGCGTTCTTATTTTAAATAAAATGTATTGTTATTTGCACTTGTGCTATCCCACATACACTCTGAACTTATATTGCAGTGATCCATAATGAAATGTATAACTCTGAGGGGCACATGTGCTCTCATAATAAATATGCTGCAAGTATTTAAACACATTCCCAAAAATGATACCGTCTACCAATATACAGCTTTCAACCTTTAATCAACAATGCCATCTCAGTTTTGTTTTTACATTTACACAAACGGCCTCAGAAGTTAATGTTCTGTAGATGTGTTAAAAGATAAAATACTTCATTTTTGGAACATGATAAGATAATATGCTGATATTTCAGATCTTACAGCTTTGCTAGTGGCACTCTGAGAATGCACTTCATATCAGCTCTGAGTCCTTGTTAACATGTGCAGAATGACATAACCTGCCAGCAAAGGTGCCTCTCAAGTAGTAGTGATATTACTTGCAATTGAATTCTGAACACTTTCTGAACAATCGTTTCAACATTCTATCATGATTATATCAGGAATGTAATTTGCAATAGGAAGTTATGGGAAGACTAAACTTAGTTTCAAAATAATTAAATCTTTGTTTAAAGTTGCTAACAAATAAATATGCAATTTAAATTTGCTAATTTTAAAAATGTAATTGAATAACACAATGGTGGCAATATACTTGTTTGATGTTCAGCAGAACAGTGTCTGCTATGTTGGCTGATATACTTTTTTTTTAAACTTTGATAAATAAAAGTTGGGCTGATTTTAACTCCATCAGTGTTGTACTAGAAATCCCTAAAGTTCAAGGATGATAAAACATAATGTGATTCAGTTGCATATAATTTGTGTGTTAGCAAAATTAAAAACAGTAAGTGTACTACAAATTGTTTTTTAATTTAGTAGAACTTGAAATGTTTATCAGTGGGTAAACAATTAGCATTGCTCACCCAGAAAGATCAAGTACTGTATACTTGCAATAAATAAGTTGCCCTAACTTAGTTATCTGAAGTAAGCTTTACTTGGTTGTTTTGAGGTTATGAGTTTGCATCATTTTTTTAAGTTCTAAGAACTAATTAGATTTTACAGCATGATCGGAATGTAATAATCACATATAAACTGAAGCACTGGATATAGATTTAGTTTTTCTTATGACGGCACTAAATACAAAATTTTAAGCATATTTTATCTGAGAGGACACTAATAACCGTGCCAGTCTTCATGGCACTGATCCAGTAGTTCTTATGTGATGATTTTGTCCAACAGAGAGAAAGGAGGACATCCAAAAGCAATGTTCTAAAGATACACACACAATGAACAAATTAACTAGAAATATTTGGTATGATACGCAGTTACAAGGTACAATCAAAAAGTTGCCAGGTAAATAAAATAACATAAAATACTCAGCAGATTTTCCCTTTTCTGATATTTTTGCATTTTAGCATTAATGTCTCAAACTGGCTCAACTTCCATGCTGAGGATCATTGGTGGTGATGAGAGCTGTGTCTTTGGCTAAAACCCAGCAGTTTTCAGTAGAAGAGTCCACAGTTTCCAAGCCCATAGAGCAGCTTGCTCTTTTTTTCCTTTTTGTTACATTTATGAGGTTGTACACTGTAAACTTGTACCAGTGGGTGCGACTGCCAACACTGTAGCTTTCTGAGGTCTCTAGAGGAGAATATTCAGCAGAAACAGACTACCGGTAAACTCTGATGCGGGCACATGATGAAAAGCTGGACTTTTCTTGCCGCGTCAACACAATCAGCACCTGCCCCACTCACCAGATTTGCCTCCCTGTGAGATCCTCCACTTCCCCAAAATGAAATCAAGGTGAAGAGTCAGAATTTTGATAAAGTGTAAATCCAGTGTGCATCACAGATGCATAAGTACAAGTGGACCGATGGGACATCTGAACGATCTAAAAACAGCAGCCACCCAGACATGCAGAAGAACACGATATTAAACGAGAGAGAGCTAAAATAAAATTAGGAGGGTTTTTTGTTTTTTAACTGCAGAGTTCTGGGATCTTGTACATCTGACATGTGCTGTTACATAATTTTAATAGAAACCTGCCAGGCAATTTACATGGTACATCAATTTATCCCATAATATAATATAAGACCCAGAGGCGCCTCGTGCCAGCAGGCAAGGCAGGTAACCGTGTGGGCCCCAGGTGAGGAATAACAAACGTTAAACTGCAGCAGTGGCAATGCGCAAAGTTTGACGTGAAAGTCAGAGAGACCTCCCCAAGGGGGATCCACCTTACTCCTCTCACTCCCACTGCAAGTGGTGTTTATGATTCTGTTTAAACAAACCAAATGACTGACTGACAATCAATGAAAATGAAGAAGAGTTGTCCTTCTGTGAGAGAAAAAAGAAGGAAAGAGCAAGATAGTGGTGAGTCGAGCAGAATTTAATAATGATTAAATATAGTTATTATGAAAATAACTCAATGCTACTAGAATGTAATGTAACCATCATCACATTATATCCTTTGTTTACGTTGATATTTTACATTAGTTAAGTTAGCTGCCAGAGCAGCCTGGTGTGGCCATGATCACATAATATGTCATGTTCTGTTTTTTGGCATTTCAGTCCAGTCAAGGAAAAAAATCACTTAGTTGTGATATCATTATAAAGCTATAAGACACTGGCGTGGTCTAAATAGACTTTGCTATATTTTTATTTTAGAGGAAGGATGTGAAGGATTTTGTTTGTTTGTTTATTTTTCACAATTAGATCTCTCATTTTTTGTAGCCTACACAGGATAGTATGCATCAGTTACAACATAATAAATATAATGCAGGTAAATACAGCTATTATTAAATAAACATATTTCTAATGTCAGTGAAATTTGGATGTCTCCAGTAACTCTTTTTTTGAGTGTATTTTTGGCAGCATTTTTGGCAGGCCCATTACTGTCATCATATGATACACTATTTTCAGCTTTTAACCAGTTATTTATAACAAAATGTCAGATTGATTTTCATGCCAAAAACAACTACAGCTCCATGAGAAACATCAGCAGATACCGCTGGTATCTATCCCTTGTGGTATTTTCATTGGTCATATGAGCAAATGTGTCCTAAGATGACTTGCGTCATCCCGTACTTCATTTCTGCATTTTGACTCTCAGTTCCCTGTTTATGTCTCCTCAGATTTCATCTCTCAGGCAACAAGTGGTGCGACCAAAGTTGACATATGTTTCCCTTGGAGCTCTATCCAATGCGAAGGCACAAAATTTGGAGACATAAACCTGCCATGACCAAACTGGGAAAATGAACTATGAGAAAGGCACATTCAAATCTCACGCCGTTCTTTCCATTCCCCAGATCCGCTCTTAACAATGAGCTGTTTTGTGCTGCACTGCTGCAGCTGACTGTATGATCCCACTAAAACAAGCACTATTGTAAATGACTATTGTTTCTAAAACACTAACACTGACACCTGGCTCAGTTTTCCTGTCATGTTTGGAGCTGATATGGTGTTTGCCATCCATTTAGGTCTTTCTCAATGCCTCTGTTTGTGTTTACAAAAAGAAAAAAATGTTTATGAATATATAAACATGGAGTGAGGCTGCTGCTCAAAATAAGCAGTGAAGTGATTCGTCTTCGTTGATCCTTCCATTGTTTGTTGTTATGTTATCTTTTGGCTTTTTTTCTGTTTCATGGTGTGCATCACTGTCCTTGCGAACCTCTAGTTTCTTGTGAAATGTGTACACTACCTCGTGCCTCCTTTAATGCAAATGAAGTCTTGAACTGTATCCTGTCAACTCAGAGCGAAGCATTTCCACTGGAGAACATAAATCCATTGCAGCTCACAAGCTGGACTGACCAGCCGCTGGACTCGTTCAGGAACAATGACATCATTCTTCCCCCACCTCCTCCTCAGCCAGAGGCACCGCTGCTGGGACTTAGCTCAGGTCCCATTGGTGTTTTAGCTCCAGGTTCTCCACTGGGATGCACCATCCCTGGAAACTTAAAATAAGAGTGCAAGCAGCCTTATACCTTTCAGTCCTGAAAAATGAATCAAAGGCTGCTAAAACAAAGCTCCTCGGATTATAATCCGGTGGGAATCATAACCGCCAGCACATATTGCCCTCTGTAACCTGACACAAATTACTGACTTCAAAACCACAGGCAGCTCTACATTTCAACAAAGCCACCTCATCTTGTATTTAGTGTAACCAAACATTCACTGTTTTCACAGACGATTTCTACAAAAGTGAAACTATGAAAATACTAGATTCCACTAGAAATGGTTCCACAATAAAGGTTGAGTTTTCATCAAAAAGCATTTAGCAAATGTTTGAGTGTGTTATTCAAAATAATAGAAAAATATCCATGAGAAATGAACAGCACACATTCATATTTCATCAGTTTTGTGCTAAAGAGCTGGTCGATGCGTTGGGCTTCTCCCGTGGAGCTTTCTGATTCGACCACATCAAAACAGTGAAATAAGTCACAAATCACAAAAGTAAAGCATGCAAGACATGATTGATCATCTATAAATAGAAAGGAATAACAACCAAAAATGATGTGTTCCCAAATGAAGCATTTATGTTGTATTTCAATGAATAACACGCCATTATTTATTTCTTTTATTTGTTTGCGGTCTCTCTCAGAGGTCAAGAGTTTTGCAATCATACAGTGGAATTGTTACTGCACTGTCAAATGTCGTTTCCATTGTGCTGAATGTTTTCTGATATTGTTTGCAAAGTTTTGTTTTTGTTTGGTAGAACATGTTTCACGTATAATCTGATCAATTAAGCATGCAGTTTACACCCCACTGATGGACAGAACAAGTAAATTCTATTTCCAGAAAATGTGAAATGATAATGAATTGGCAATTATTTGGATTAACCCAGGATCAGTCTGCTGAAATTATTATTGCCTATTATTTTGTAAATGAGATGGCTCATAACAAACTGCTTGGATCCTATGAATACACTTGTTGGCACCTTGAGGGATGTCTGCACTAGCTACTGGAGACACACACAGACACACACACCAGCCCTGCTTTGACACCCTCCCATTTTCAGAGCCAGTCATGGCGTGAGCAGCTCTGCTATCCAGCTGCGCATTAGCGTTCTCCAATTAAACTCAGCCATCCCAGAGCAGAACGAAAGGCCTAAACCCTCTGGTGAGAAAAGTGCTGACAACCCTCATCTACAAAGTCCTGCTGGGAATACTTTGTCCCTGTGACCATTTACCCAGTGTCATAGAAGTGGCGTGTGTGAGTGTCTGTGTGTGGGTTTAGGAGAGCCAGAGAGGACGTTTGTGTGCATACCCTTCATCCCTTTGTTGACCAGTGCTTTTTTCTGCACTCAGCCTGAGTGACTTTAGACACAATAACAAATTAAAGTTTGTGCGCATGACCACTAATTCTTGATTTAGTGCGAAAATATGTCCTATTTCCTGTGCTTTTGAAGTTGGACTGATCAGTATTTTTATTTTTTATTTTTTGCGTGCAAGTCTTGTCAAGAGCTTAAATTTACTAAGAAAAGTTTAAATATAAATCCCTGGAGAAGCTGAATAAACAACTAGCATCCTCCTTAAAAGATGGGGCGTGGCAGCAGAAACAGAGAGCTAGATTGAATATAGGCACAATCATCCCCAGTCATACTGAAGTAGAAGTCCAGAACGTTCCTTCATCAGTGATGCCAACAAAGGATGATATTTGGTCTTAATTTTGTATGAAAACAAACAAACACAAAAAACATTTTTGTTTTTTTTACTTTTTAATTTTTTCTTAATTATGTTTTTGGATAAAATTCTACATCATTTACCAAGCAGATTATTTCATTACACAGATGGATTTCTGATTAAATGCACTATTTGCAATTATTAATATTAAAAATCAATGTAGCTTGATATACCTTACCCCCCTCCTCTTTTTTTCCCACTAGCCCAGTGGCAGGCTCATTTTACTAGCACTATTTAAATGACTAATGCTAAAGAGACAAAATTCTAATGGTTTTGGAAAGAAGAGACGATGAGCTTTATGAGGATCCTGGCGTATCACAGTAGCACAAAGCATTCACAAGAAAAATTAGCTCTGTTAGATTCTACCATGTAAAATTTAAACGGGTATCAAAAAATGATGGTATAATTTTATCATCATACACTTCCACTTACCGTAACCATTTTGGGCTAAAGAGAAAATTCAAATGGTTTCATAAAGATGAAAATTATTTTGTAATTTTACAGCCAAAATTACAAAATATCTCCAGGCATGCTGTGTGATACTTGGGTAATAAAGGGTACATTTGTCATTATTATTATTAGTTAAAAACTCTAATTTTTATAGCTAACATCAAGAAATCATACATATCCCCATGCTGCTGAAAACTAGGGCACCGTATTATTTTTCCAATACCAGCACTTTCTCTTCAGCAGCAGAGCTGACAGGTCTTGCCACATTCGGCTTTGACATGTATCTATGAAAATTATCCTCCTGTTAAATCCAGCTCTTAGCCAGTGTCCTTGGTGATCATCGAGCATGAATCTGCTGCTCTTGCTGGGAAAGAAAACGAATCACAGGATGAGTCAAATTTCTCTCAGCATCATTATGTCAGTTGAAATTAAAATTTCTCTGTCTCCCAGACATTAGGCATGCCATGAAATGAACCTTCACCTGTTAAAAATCACTGAACCCACTGACTGTAGGGAGAGCTCTATAGTCAACATTCGGAATGATTCATCAACCCAGTTACCACAGAGTTTCAGCATCTGACAAATGGGACAAATGGGGTAAATTAAGAACCCAGTGTCTCTCACCCCCACCCTCTCTTCCCTGACTATTGACTCTCACAGCTTTATCAGTGTACATTAGTGTCAGTGCCAGTCTACATTTAGACTAACTGTGCCAGAGGAGGCAGGCCATCAGCACATACAGCCATGTCTGTCGTCATGCAGAGCCAATGACCCTTTGTCAGAAACAATCCTCATCAGCAGAGCTATCAAGCCAAGGCTGCACTGTCCAGTGTTTGAGCTCTGAGACTGTTCTCCTGTTGTGAAAAAACAAATCTTGAGGTTAGTATACAGATTTAAACCACAAAACTGCACAAGTTAGGACTTTTGTGTCTAAATGCGCCAGCTTCGTCAGCACAAATCACGGAACTGTGCCCCCGGCATGAAGTTGGTACAAAATTGACCGATGTCCAAATTGAACTCGGTGTTTGGGGAGAAACATTCTCCAACAACAAGGAAGAAAATTAATCATAACTAAAGAACATAATTAACAGCAGAAAATGGAAAAAACTGAAGCCATCAGTGCTTGATGTCTCGCTTCAGTTTTCTTACTTTTACTTTTGATGTTCTTTATTGTACGGCAGCGCGCAATTCTGTGTGCACTTCACACAATATCTCACTTTTGATGTTTGCAAAACTCAAATTCTTACCTCTGGGTGACAATGTTCCTGCTGCACCTTAAAGTTCCACAAAATGTGGAGTGTGCCAATTAAAATGTAGATGTGATTAGTTGTTAAAAGAGCAGCAGTTTTTAGAATAGATTTTTTTTTCTCCTTTTTACTGCTAAAAAGGCACAGTAAGATGCGAAGGCAGTGGAGAAAAAGAAGCTGTGGGACCTGATTGCATGTCAGCAGGGACATAAGCAGGTAGCTGCAGCACAGACTGACTTAACCACTCAATTATCTTTAGGCACCAGAGGTCATCAGAGAATATTTAATGGAGTCCAGAGTTCTACATGCGTCTTCATGAATCTGTAGCTGTGGATTTGTGGGCCCTGACCCCTAAACTGTGATCTTTGAAGCCTCTAAATTACTGCTAACAAAAATAAGTCCCCTAATCTGCCACAAATACCCATGTGGAGCCAGCCATTGATTAGATTACAGTGCTATTTGCAACTTCATCTGCAAGAAGCTGATCCATGCAAAAATGCAAACAAACTAACTGATCCTAAAGCAGAGCCAGTCACGACAAATTGCTCTGATGTTTAGTGGCCGGTTGCCATGACGAGTCACAACCAGTTAGTTGCCTCGGGAGAATTGGCTTTCTTCAGCAGCACGTTTCAATACCCAAACCTGAGGTCAGTCACTGAGTCCACATTACTAAAGCTGAAACTTCTTTCTTTTGTCAGTTTGTCAATGGTATTTTATTTCCTGAGAAGGGCTGGATCTAAATACAAAAAGGCGAGCTAAAAGCTTGATTTCTGCTTAAATCGTCATCCCACCTAAAATGTAACATTATGTTTCATCAGAAAGGTGGAGAAGATGTCAGAAGTACAACTAACTGTTTGAAATATGTACGTTTTTTTTAACCTTGTGTACAGTCTCCCACAAGCTTCATCATTCGTGTTGCACTGAGTTTTGCTACTGTAGGCTATAAGAACGCAGTTTGATTAAGGGAACAAATTATTTTCAGCAACATTAATAATCACCAGGCATATGCTGCACTTATAAATTTATGTTTTCCTTACGATTTCTGATTGATGAGCCCTGAGATTTTAACTTATTTTTTGAGCTTTAATTTGCTAATCAAAGTTAGAAATGTATTACCATAATTTATTCACACAATGACTGATGACATGTTTATTTATATCTGTCTCTCCCTGAATTTGATGAAGGCATGCAAGCTGATAATCACTCGGGCCTTTTTTCTAAAGAGCTTTGTCATTTTGTTTTGCTTCGAAGCTGGGAGAAGCTGTGGCCTTCAAAGACATTTCTGATTAATTTGACTACTTGTTGATCTTTATTCATTACTTGGAATGTGCATATTGCGGTGTTTGCTTTGCATTAGCCGCCCTCTGTGTACTCAGTCATCAAATCACTTTTATTGCTCTTGCACTTTGCCAAAGTGAACATTTTTAGACAATCGAAATGCTTACGATCTGAACTTGTTCCCATAAAGTCAGCCAATTTAACACTTTGATTCGTTTATCTATCACTTACTAAGAAATATATTTCTTTCTTCCCCCCACTTTTATTGCTTTCATCTGTGATTTGATACAAATAAAATTCAGCTGCTTGGATTATTACATACAGTAATTTCTTGGTACACTAATGCTTGAGAAGGCTTCATGCTGTCTCTGACACATCCATCCTGAGGCCCTTAAATCTGTCTCTGAAAGCAGGAAAAAAAGCAATGGATGACTCACTCTGCATGTGCAGGTATTGACAGAAGGACTTCCTGCCATGAGGCATCTTGTTAAAGGGAAATGTGATACAGTAGTGTTGGTTTAACAGGTCTTCCTTCTTCTAATGAATAGGCTTGTGCGATAAAAGCTTCCTGTTTGAAGATAAGGTATTCAGCAACAACAAGTGGATGCATGGCTGATTGTCACGAGTACCTTGGTATTATGTGTCTCTTTGACAGGAAAATGCACAAGAAAACAAAGCTCCACTTTAAACCTCAACTTAAACAGCACCAGCACAAAGTCTAAAACATTCAAGGGGGATCAGTTTTCTTCACTTTAATGCCAACCATGTCACATCTAATTTATTTGTCTGGACTTTTTTAAAACCCTTTTCTAGAATAAAAAAACATTTTTTTGGAAAGCAAGAAAGTGTTGAGTGCACCCTTACTGTAAATAAAAAGTGGTTTTGTCTTTCACCTATTTAAAAAGGGGTCTGAGCGTACACAGCATATGGCTGTGTATTTTCTTACATTTCAGTGACAGAGCTGAAAGATGTTTTCTTGTGAGCGGCCCTGCGGTCACAAAGTGGAAAAAAATAATCTGAAGTACAGCCCCAACAGAACACATCTATCAGCTGGCTGCAGTGTGTGAGAAGTATATTGAAACAGCCTTTGTGGCTTTGATTTTCTTTTCTTTTCATATGTCAGCTCAGGGGTAGCCACCCCGAGACTGTGTGCTAATAGTCGTTTATCTGTTCTTAGAAATCTAAGCAGAATTATTTTATAGGAAAAACAATCAAAAACCTCTAGTTCAAATATCCTCTAGCAACTAAGGTTAATCTAAACATGATACAGGAGATAGTTGTTACCACTGTCTTGTCTATATGGTGAACAGTGTTGGGAAGGTTACTTTTAAAATGTATTCCACTACAGATTACAGAATACATGCCCCAAAATGTATTTTGTAACGTATTCCGTTGAGTTACTCACTGTGAGAAACATATTTTGAATACTTTGGATTACTTGATATATTATCGTGCTTTTTACAACCACATGAATGTACTATTGCTGTGTGATTTATTACTATTACTTAAGTCTATTTGCCATACCAATACCAACTAGATGGTTAAACTTTTTGCATCGATCTCGTATAGAAAACTTCAGTATCAGTACAATGTTTCTTTCTGTCTGCTTTCAGAACTACACATTATTATTTGCAGCTAGCAGGTTGCAATGCAGCCTTCATTAATAGTAATAAATCACACAGCAACACTACACTTAGGATACAAAAGGGGCACATAACCCAGGTAGCTACCACAACTAAAACAAGATAACATTAGTTTTTAAAAAATAACTTACTTCCAGATGTTTCTTTAGGTTGGAGGTGGAGTCTTTTGATGCTGAGAGCAGCTTGCTTGCTGCCAAACAGAGTTTGCATTGCACAGTCAGATTTCACCCATCTCTGCCATTCCTGCCGTGCACTGCTGGCTCTGTTGTGCTGGCTCCGGGTCCATTGTGTAACTGACGCCACCAACATTAACAGGACGCTTACATTAGAGCCTCTTATCTCGTGTCTTGTTTGCATTTCTGGCAATGCATAGAATTACCAAAATTAGAGAAGGGATAGCCAAACATATGAAACAGGAAAAGAACGTCGTGTAATTTTATTTCAACAAAGTAACTGTATTCTAATTATCACGTATTTAAGCGGTAACTGTAACAGAACCAGTACATGTATTCGGTTACTCCCCAACAATGATGGTAAACAGGAACCTACAGCAAGGAGGTAGTTAGCATGGCTCAGTTAAAGACAAGAAATTAGTGAAACTGTCCGCACATGACACAAAAAACAGCTATCTAAAAAAAAACTGTAAAAGTGTTCATACATACTCTCTTGTGCTGTTGTAGTTTTAGCCTGAAAGAAGGCATTGAGAGTCCAAGCTTCTGTGTGCACACATGTACATCAGAGTTTTATTTTTTCTTCATCTGACCTCATAGACTCTGAATTGTTATGGAGTCAAAGAAACAACACTCACATTTCTACCTGCAGGGTATATTTACCACTTATCAAACCTCTGTAGATTTAAACTTGAAAAGAAGCGCAGTTTTGAATTTTTTCTAAATGAAATAGTGTTTTTTACTCTTTTATTTAGAAAGAATTGTAAAAACAACCCTATTTTCATCCAACTGAAAAAAAAAATCAAATAAGTGTATTTTCTTACCATGTGAACAATATCTTCAAACCTGTTACGTATTAGATTGCTGAGGAAAGGAGATCTACTCAACCAGTGACCTCACTAATATAGCATACATACAGTATTGGATGAACGTGAAAGCAGTGATAGAAACCCTAGATGGCAGCTCCCTGCAATGAGATAATGAGTTCAATAAACTTTATTCATCCCCACAGGCACAAAACCAACAAATATGATACAGTATACAATGGCGTACACACTATTCACAGATAATGATACATAAAAACTGTATCTGCCAGTTCAGTAGTAAACATGCTGCTGTGGGATGTTGGAAATGGACTTCAGGTTAGTGTATTGTTGTTAAATGGAGTTTCAGCACTTGGGAGTGATACTGTATCACAATACACAAGGTAATTATTATTACTCTTATTATTGTTGCTCGTGGAATAGCTGAATTGAGTAAATGCTGCTGCCATACATGTTGCTGTGGTGCAGCAGAGGCCGTATTAGTTCTTTCTTTATATTGAAGGACAAATTTCAACTACAGCACTGTTGCTGGCAGACAAGAGGAAATTGCAGTTTCCATTCAGTGCAGTAGATTGAAGTTTGGTCCATATTGTGTTTGGACAATGACGCAATTTTTTAATTTTTTTGCCTTTGTACCCCACCACGGCAGATTTAAAGTCAAACAGTCAAAATTTGATTTGAAGTTCAGAGTTTCATCGTTAATTCAAAGGATTTAATTAAAACATTGTATTAGCTGTTTACAGTCACTTCTATGCACAGTCCCCAATTTTTAGAGGCTCAAAACTAAATGGACAAATTAGCATAATTTCAACTTTTTCATACTTGGATGAAAATCCTTTCCATTCAATGACTGCAAAGTTAAAATCTGTGGTTCCATGTTACCAAGTGCTACGTTACCTCTTGAGAGCTTCACCTTCAGTTACTGCTTGTTTGTGGATCTTTCTACCTTCAGTTTTGTCGTCAGTAACTAAAAAGTGTCTTCTTTTGCTTTGAGATCATGACTAGCTTGGCCATTAAAAATATCCAATTTATTTACCTTTAGAAATCTTTCAGTTGCCTTTGCAGTATGTTTTTGGTCATATCCATTTGCTCTGTAAAGCGCTATCCTATCCAGTCAGTTTTGCAGCATCTGAGCAGAAAGTAGAGCATCGTACGCTTCAGAATTCATCCTTATGTTACTTCTATCAGCTGTCACATCATCAATAAACGCTAGAGACCTGGTTCTACTGACAGCCACGCATGCACATGCCAAAAGACAGCTTCCACCAAGCTTGATGATGATATGAGACCTTCTATCTCTTTCCATCATTTTGGTACCAGTTCATCTTGTTTTCACCTATCCAAACTATTATCAGTATATCCAAAGTCTAACCTGGCCTAATATTCTTGAATGTACAGCTTGTTGTAAATGTTTTGCATTCTTCAACAATGATATCCTCTCTCCTTGAGAGTGTTCTTGGCTTGGCAAAACATTGCAAAGGCTTTTTTCTACCAGAAAAAGAATTCTGCAATCATCCACTTCAGGCTTGTGGTCTTCCAGGCCTTTTGGTGCTGATGAGCTTGCCCGTGGATTCAGTTCATTCCAGACTTTTTTTTTCTTTTTTTTTTTTACAGCTCTTGAATTAAAGATCATTGTCTGTTGTTCAATCAAATCTTCACTGTTGGATTTAAAATATGATACGCTGTGGCTCCAATGAAAATTTACAATAATACTTTCACTGTCCAGAAACTTATGGACTAACTATACATTATCACTCTGCTGCTGAGCTCTGACTGCCACTTTTTCACAATTCTTCAGTAATTTCTTCTCATGCATGTCTCCAGCATGTTTGTGATTGTAGTATCAATGAGATACTAGTCCAGTCTTTACTGGACTAGTATCCAGTAAAGACTGGACTGTTTTTATATGTGGTATACAGTACAGCTCACATTTGCTTTAGACAGCAAATGTGAGCTGTATTTACTCAAGTCTGTGTGGCATCCTTTAATTGAAATATAAATGATTTGATTGTTTGATTGTTTTTTTATATATAAAAAAATAATACTGACAAGATAAACAATGGCTGCAATATGAACACAGTTGTAGGGTGGGCTTAAAATGCCTGCAGAGCTTACAGAGGATTACTCTACAATAGATGTTAAAGAAATTGGGTAAAATCAAATGAAAGTATGAAAGACAGCAAATTCACACCTGCAGATGTGAATTCAAAGGCAAAATTCCTGTTATTATGGTAAACCATTACACACATTTCCACTTAAAAAACAAAAAAACATTAAATCTGACCTTTGCATCATACCAGCAAAATGACACAGGTTTATGAGTCTTTTTTTCTGGTTCCTAATGTCATCACTGACAATAAACAGAAGTGTGATTTTTGTGGCAGATGTATTAGATATTAAAACACCGTCACTAAGAGTTTAAATTCAATTTAAATGCAAATAGATGACACCTTACATGTGTTTGAGAATGGGAGAATATCTCATGTCTATACATCTATCTAACATATAATGTGTGAAAGGGAGAGAGCATGTGAATATTAATATGCACTAACGAAAAGTACAGATTTTTTTCTCAAACTTTTTCAGTGAACAATGAATGGATAGATGTTAATAAATACACAAAGCAATCTTTTGAGACTAATCACAGCCAAAATTAATCTGGCTATGAAACGGCAAAAATGAAAACTAAATACAGTTTAATCATTAGCCTGAATACAATGAAGGAACAGAGGCTGCACAGAGGCAACGGGGATATTGTTTTAGACTGACTAGTTTTGTATGCAACATCTGTAATCTTATGCTTTCATTTATCTGAATGATGAAGCCCTGTATCAGAGCAGGTGTGCCTATTTGAACAATGACAGCTCTCTGAATGTTTTCGAGAAACATCATTGTAGAGGTGCCTGATATGATTTTATGTACCTCATAATTAAGCGCCCGTTCATCCATCAGGTGATGTCTCTTATTTTTTGCGAGGCTGTGCTGCTTTATGTTTTTTAGCAGTTTTCGTCTCTCATCTATTTTCAGGTCAGAATGAATCAGCTTCTCCTCGCTTTTTTGTTCATTTTGACACCCGACAAAACTCATCGCCTCTAAGGGAATTGGAGTAGAGGGTCTTGTTTTGTTCTGGCAGTTCTTTCAGGAATGGCCATCAATCAGGTGATCTATTGTGTTAGAGGGAGACCTTTCTCTATTGAATTCATGACTTGCTCCAAAAAGCAGATGCTACAAAGGTATTGAAAGTTTGCAGGGTACATTATAATCTGACGTGAGAGAAGCACGGCGAAAGACAATGGGGCTGTGCTTCATAATGATTTTGCTGCCAGTTTATATATCAGGATGAGGTGACCCCATTGGACAGTGACTCTCATGATTATTCTCCTCAGATCATACTGGTACAGTGATTCCAACAAAACAAAAGGAGCAACCAGTGACTGAAAATAAAGCCAGCTTGGTTACAAAGCACCACAATGAAAAACTCACTAGCCAGTTATTTTGAGCCAGAAAATATATCCCATCAAATAACAACACAATTATATTGTTGAGTGAAGTTCTTTATTCAGTCTAAGAATTGCATTTTTGGATTTCTTTATGACAGAGAAAAGAGCAATCTTTTCCATGCAGCAACCAAATGTTGATAGATTTGTAAAATATCAGCTGGCAAGAGCAAAAGAAAAAAACACAAGGGGAAAGAAAACAGGAGCTGAACTGAACATTTTGCCTGATGTTCCAGCTGATTGATGGGACTGGTTCTGGTGAGCTATTGTAAACACATTTACTTCTTGTTTCAAAGACTGCAGAGTAACTGGGAAAGGAGTTTGTAAGTCTTAATTTGCTGGCAGTGTCAGTCAATGCCTGTGTCCATCAGGCTGAAACTACCCAGACAAAGCATAAACAAAGTGTAGGCTCTGTTTAGAGAGAGGTGGATAGAGGGGAACCAGAGACAAAACAAAGATGCGGCTGAAATTCTGAATGCATGCGTCATTTCTCCAGTTGAGAACTTTTGGAACAATGCACATTTCTTGTGGGGTCACACATAAAAAAGAACAGATTACTTGGTTAGTGAACCTCACAAAACCTAAATATCACATGCCAAAAATTGTCATCATCATTCCTGAGCATTCGCATTCAAACTCAAACAAGTTGGTGATGCCAGTTCAGACACTCGTGTAATTGTATGTCACCAAAATCTGCAACTATTCAAAGAAACTAATATGGCAACGGCAGTAGAAGCAGTGCAAACTACTCTGCTCTCATCTGACCAAAAGCAACACTTTTTTTGCAGGTCTAGTAATTTAATGATGCACAATGTCTTCAGTGTCTTTTTCAGTATTTTTGAAATTCTGGGATGCCGATCACCAGCACCCAGCAGCACGGCACAGAATATGTCATTGTCAGCTTTTATGATCTTCAAATTAATCATCGTTCTCATATCAAGTCATTGATTCTTCACTGTGCATTTTTTTCTTGCAGATATCTTATCAGCCGCACGCTCCTTTTCAGGTTTTCTTTTTTATTAAAAAAAAATGCTTTTTGAGATATTTGCCTTGTGGTTTTCCCATTAATTATTGTGGGTCTGCATAATGGTGCTTGTTAGGATGACATTCAAATTTCATTGCTGCTCAGGCTTTCTCGTGTGTTTCAGTGTGGCTCGCTATTGTCCCTGGGTGAAAATTTAAAAAATAATGTGTTTCCACCCCCTGCCAGCCCAGGCCAATGTGTCTCCCACACAGTGTTTGTTCTGAAGTCTCCTGTGGAACAGTTTTGTCAGCTGTGTGGTGTCGGAGTAGATAATGACATGCTTACTATGCTTCTATGTCTGTAAGATGTGTCTTATGAGTCATGATAGGCAAACAGTGGAGCCCAACTGTGGCTATTAATTCCACTGGACAAGGCTTGATTTGAATTGTTGTGCCCTGGATGACTTGAGGAGCTGAGTGTAATAACAATAATAATGATAAAATAATGGTGGTTGTAAGTGTAGAGTGTTGACTGCAAAAATGAAAAAGACATTTATTTGATTGGACAGTTAGACATCAATTTTTTGCAAGTTTAACTTTGCAAATTGTTGTTTGGAATTTTTGCAAGATTTATAGAGTGCACTTGTTTCCTTTTGGAACCTGTTTCTCACTGTCCTATATTTGTAACCCCATTAAAGCTCAATATTTTGTTAATCGACATTGCTTTTTCACTGTGTACACTGGATATATGATGCATCATTTAACCTCTCTCCTGTACATAATCAGAGGCAAAAATATTGCTAAAATAGTCACTGATATCTTGCACTTTGGGAGTTTGCAGTTGAGAGGAGGGGTGGAGGTAGTATAAAGGTTCAATTCAAATTTGAGCACTTTGTTGCTCGAACACTGTGGTGTTGAATGTATGTATCGTTTTATAGCTAAATAATTACAACTGATTGCTAGTTTTTAAGCTAGCTACCTAAAAAGCTAACTTGTTACAAGCTAAACACAGTTCATCAACAGTATTGATTAGCTGCCAAAACACAAACCCTATTAAAACCATCTCCCTAGTCTTACCCCTGCTTGTGTATAGTTCTTTCACATTTCTACAGATCCTGTAGAGATGCCCAAGGATGCTCAGCAGCAAGTACTTTATTCTGTCTGTGAATACACTCAGCAATATTATCAAGACAATGAACACTTGAACAAACATGACTGTGCTACAGTCTTTATTACAGAACCCATACTTTTTACCTCAATTTCTCCTCAGGTGCATTTTGAATCTGGATTTCCTTCTATGAGCTAACGCAGAGAGGGTGACGTTTAGGACCTATACTGCAACCAGTAACAAGGCGGACAGCTGAAATGTTTTTGCTAGTGGCTGGTGAGAAATATGTTTGGGCATTTATTGGGTCTTTGCTTGTCTGCAAGATTTCTGTTCTCCCAGTCACAGAAAACTACTTGTTGTCTTATGTCAACTACACTACACTTCTCCTTGGGCTAAATTTAGATTTTCCACTTGCTCTTGCCATTGGCCACATGTCAGTAAAGGGTAAAATTGAACCTTTAAATATGTCTGCCATCTGTGGTTGACATTAGGCACTATGAAAACACTCTTCTATAGTCAGAGAGAAATACTTGATCAGCTAAAAAGAGGAAGATTGGTGGCGACCATTAAAATGTCCTTTGCCTTGAGTCCAGAGTGCGATTAAGGGAAAGGTTTCCCTTTGAGACTTATGAGATAAAGAGTTCATCACTCCTGATACCCTCGAGAGACTCTGCAGAAAAGATTAGGTTCATGTGCCACTCAATTATCTTTTCCCTTAAAGCATTCTCTTTGAGGATGCAATTATACAGAATGGATGTGAATAAGAATGTTGGACACTGTGATGTGGGGCTGGCCACTGGTGGAGCTTTCAATTTGGTCAGCTTAATAGATCACATATGCCTTGGCAATGTTTTTGTTTTCATTCAGTAGACAAGAGTCAAAATTCGTTATGGAAACATGAATGCAAAACTTGGGGACAGCATGCAGAGAGAAGGACATTTTATTTTTCCATCTGCTCAATTAATTTGCCATGGAAAGTGCTCCCAATGCTTTTCAAAACTTTTGTTTTTTCTACGACCTTCATCTGATCCAAAAACGAATCAGACAATACTGTATAAAAAGCACAAAGAAACACGGTCCAACTATCATGATGGTGCTGTTACGGCCTGGCTTTTGAGTCTTTACG
Source organism: Aulonocara sp. 'chitande type north' Nkhata Bay (assembly GCF_057382095.1). Classification (NCBI taxonomy): domain Eukaryota; kingdom Metazoa; phylum Chordata; class Actinopteri; order Cichliformes; family Cichlidae; genus Aulonocara; species Aulonocara sp. 'chitande type north' Nkhata Bay. The sequence continues at coordinate 33,662,269 of NC_141357.1, forward strand.
GAGAGGTTTAACTGTACGCTGCCTGCTTCAGCAGATCAGGTTTCTACTGTTCCCCCACCGAATCTCCCTCAGGCCCAGCTGCCTGGCAAAACATTCATGATTAAATGTGAGACACGAGCCATCCTGCCAAGAGAAAGCAGGAGGAGGGGTTGCAGGCTTAGGACAACCACAGTTTGGAATTTCTGCGCTGTTTGTCATACACACAGAGAAAAATGAAAGCAGATGTAGGAGCACAGGGAGAGGGGAGAGGAAGGGAGAGAGGCAATCATCAAAGACAAGAGGTCTCTCAGGCAAGAGATACTGTAGGAATAAATCTGAAGCAATATTTATAAAGCAATATATGCTGTACACAGAACAACCCTAACCCTAACAAAAGAGTGGGGCTTTAACTATACAAACATTTCTGACAAGGCACAAAGAGTCTTATTGGCTGGGCTAAACCACAATGGGTGGTGCTAGAAAACCAGTGTTTTTTCTGGATAACAAACCCACATGTATTAAAGCTTCTCTAAGATTATAATTATACAGGAAGGAGTGGAATTAATATTCTTGGTGTTGGCAGTGAATGAAATGATGAATGCAAAAAAGAAAGAAAAAACAAAGAACATGTAGAGGATTTTTTCTTTTTGTAATATTGTGCAATGACTAGTCTGCATGGTGACACAGTGGTTAGCTATGTTGCCTCACAGCAAGAAGGTCATGAGTTTTATTCCACCATCAGGCCTGTGTGGAGTTTGCATGTTCTCCCCGTGTTTGCGTGTGTTCTCTCCCGGTACTCCGGCTTCCTCCCACTGTCCAAAGACATTGGACAGTTAACTTAATTGGTAACTCTAAATTGCCCATAGGTGTAAATCGTTGTTTGTCTCTATGTGTTAGCCCTGCGACAGACTGGCGACCTGTCCTCTCACTCTAAGACAGCTGGGATAGGCTCCAGCACCCCCCCGAACCTCATAAGGATAAGTGGATGTGCAGTGACTTCAGCGTCTTTTAGACCAGAATTTATATTTTAAAGCCTTCGAGTATCCAACTCAACACAGATGATCGTGCGTGGGAACCAACGGTCCTAAAAGAAAACAAAATGGTGCTCCTACCTGGAAACCTTAGTCTTTTGTCCACAATACACTCACTGCACGCCGAGAGGTCCATCCCTTCGGTCGCCGAGCTGCACGCTTACTCCTTTTAAGCAGAAAACCTGATCGGCCCGCCTTGGCAGTCAGTAGCTTCCCACGCCGTGCAGGTCAGGTGACGCCCAGCGAAATCCGCCCTTAGGGCTAACTCCGATTAGCCAAGTTAGCACGCCGCCAACTAGGGATATTTCGAGGCAACAGTGCAAACCAGTCCAGGCCGCACCACCTCACAGTCACGCTCTGTTACTCAGCCATCGGCATGGGATGATTTATCCTCACTGTCCATTGGGGAAAGTCTCTGCAGACGCTAACCGCATCTCGCGCACACTTTTCTCTCTCCTCTGCTCTCTCGTGGCTGCACTCCGCTCCTCCGTCTCTCCTTCTGCTCCCCTCCTTTCAAAGTAAATGCACCTAAACACACTTCCTTACCACTACTACCAACACAGTAAAATTAACAACAGAACTATTCAGATATATCCAACTGGAAATAAAACTTCCAGTTGTCCCACGTACTGTCCCGCGTACTTCACCTTCGGCTGACAGAATTGGCACTTATCCAATGAGAGTTTTAATCCCACTTCTTCCAGTCTGTCTAGCACCTTCAAAAGTTGCTCCTCATGTTCCTCCAGTGACCTGCCAAAGACAGGTCATCGAGGTACACTAGTACCTGCAGGAGGTTCATGTCCCCCACCGCCTTCTCCATCAATCTCTGGAAAGTGGCGGGTGCCCCTGTGATACCTTGGGGCATTCTCTCGAACTGATAGAAACCCAACGGACAAATGAATGCGGTCTTTTCTTTGTCCTCCTCCGCCATGGGTATCTGGTAATAGCCACTGCGAAGGTCCAGGACAGAGAACCACTTACTCCCTGACAAACAATCAAGTGCATCATCGATGCGGGGAGTGGTGTACTGATCAGAAATGGTACGTCGATTTAGTGTTTGATAGTCAATGCGCATCCTGATACTGCCATTTTTCTTTCTGGCAATGACAATGCGAGATTCCTTGATAATGCCGGCTTGTAATAGGTCTTGTATGTGTCTACGCACATCGTCAATGTCAGCTGGTGCAAGACGCCGTGACCGTTCGCGGAAAGGTCTGGAGTCTGACATCCGAATGTGATGCTCTACCCCCTTTGCCAGACTGACATCCCATTCACTGAGGGAAAACACATTAGCACTCTTGGACAACTTCTGTCGGAGCCGCTCTTTCCATTAATTTGGCAAAGATGAGTCACCAAAATTTATGAGAAGGTGATCTAGCTCTCTCTGATCTTTCCCCTTTTTTGGACAACTGTTGCAGTTACAGTATCAACCGTACACAACTGACCCATAACGGTTCCTTCTGGGAGAACGATATCCCGGGAGGACTGATTCTGCACTGCCACAACAAAATGGTCTACCTCCAAAGCAGAGCTAGGCAACACCATGGGCTGCAGCAGCACGCTAGCTGTCAACGGAATGGTTGGGGATGCTTCCACCATTAATATGCCTTTGCTGAGTGGTTCTTCTAGCTCCACCCGGCATATAGCATGGCAGCTTTAACCGGCCGGGAGTGACAGGGAGCTGGGCCCAACCCACTTCACCCAGCCTACTCCACCCTCATCCTCTACAGGGATCTCCACGGGGGCTGGTGGGGTTAAAACTCCAGCTGTTTGGCTTACAGTCTGCACGCTACTCACGCCTACGGTGTCCTGGCACAAGGTGGCCAATCTCTGGAAAAGGGAGGCATTGGTGCCTATGATCATGGAGGTCTGGTCCAGACCTCTGGAGTCGGGACAGATCAAAGCTAAGACCGAAATGGTCTCGTGACCTCCTTTAACTTGCTCAGGAAATTCCACATCCACAACGACATAGCCGAGATAAGGGTAACTAGAATTACTCAATCCCCAGATGGCCAGACCTGAAACTGGGTAAATTGGGACACCTGATAAGTGCTCCTTATACCAGTTCTCAAAAAGGATGGTTACTCTTGACCCACTGTCTAACAAAGCATTGCACGGTTCACCGTTCACTCTGCTGAACTGTCTACACCATCAGTCTTGCTTGTTTGAACAGGCTCTGCAACTTCTCTTGGTGCGGGGCATGACTGGTTTACCACTGATGAAACCATAGACTTCAGTTCTCTAATCTCAGTTTTCAGATTCTGAATTTCAATCTGTCTATTTTCCTGTTCTGATTGTGCTTGGAGTTTGTGTGCTACCAGATGCAATTTAGCCCGGGAGGCTTCATACTCCTTCTCACCTCTGATCTCACATAAGAGCTCTACAAAACTGGGTGGGGTTTCTTTCCTGTCTCTCAGCTTGAGCTGCACTAACATCATGTCGGAGTACACGGCACCCCCCGAGGAGCTGTTCTACTCTGGCCCTATCGACACAGTGGGCTTCAATACCGCCATGATTCACTACCCTACTCAGCGACTGCTCTAATCGCCTCAGATAGTCGGATAGTTTTTCTCTGCCTGGTTGGTACTGTGCCTGAGAACATTCTGAGTCTACGATAACTACTGCCTTCACTGGAGGGTCTCTCCATCTTTGCCAACAAATCCCCTACAGCACGGATTATTGACTCCGCAGAGTTACCATTCTCCTGTGCTTCTGCCCCACGTTTCGATTTACTCTGGGACAAATCCCCACGAGGCGAAGCCTCAGCTGTCACTATGATGGACCAAGGTTCACCAGCCCCCGTAGGATACACTTCAGCTGGGATTCTTCTGGCATCTATTCCCTCTTTGGTTTCACACAGGACAGTTAGCCTATCAAGCGCTTTGTTGTATCTCCGGCCTCTCACCCGGACTCGGCCCAAAGCTTTAACACTCTCTAGCGTGTGTTCCATCAATGTGTGAGCCTCATCTAAGGTCTCTCCACGACTCCATTCCTGAAGCTCCTCGACCAACTCAGAGTGCATAGCTTGAACATCCATGACCAAAAAATATAAAAGTTGCTGCTTTTATCTCAAAATACACGTGCTTGGGAACTTCAGACTGAAACAACAAAATATCCCTGTGGTGCCTCCGTTTTATGTAGCGCCCCGGACTGTGTACTCCACTATAGCCGGGTACGCCCTGAGTTCTAATTATCTTAAACTTACTTAGTTGCCCTCAGTGCAAGTTCCCCTGATTTACACATGTATAAGATAAGATAAGATAAGATAAGATAAGATAAGATAAGATAAGATAACCTTTATTAGTCCCACACGTGGGAAATTTGTTTTGTCACAGCAGGAAGTGGACAGTGCAAAAGTTATGAGGCAAAAATTAGGATACAATAAGAATAAATACAGTACACAACTGTACAGAATAGAATAAAATAAAATACTATATACAGTAGAATAAAATAAAATAAATATACAATAAGATAAAAATAGAATACAAATACAAATGCTATATACAACTGAGTAAAAATACAACGATGACAGAAAGGATTATTGCACTTAGTATTGTTGCATATGTATGGATGTGTGTGTTTGATCAGTTAAAGTCTTTATTATGGAGTCTGACAGCAGTGGGGAGGAAAGACCTGCGAAATCTCTCCGTCCCACACCGTGGGTGCCGCAGTCTCCCACTGAAGGAGCTGCTCAGTGCTGTCACAGTCTGCTGCATGGGGTGGGAGATGTTGTCCAACAGTGATGACAGCTTAGCCACCATTCTCCTGTCACTCACCACCTCCACTGGGTCCAGAGGACATCCTAGAACAGAGCTGGCCCTTCGGATCACCCTGTTCAGTCTCTTCCTGTCCCCAGCAGAGATGCTGCCGCCCCAGCAGACCACACCATAAAAGATAGCAGAAGCCACGACAGAGTCATAGAAGGTCTTCAGGAGTGGGCCCTCCACTCCAAATGACCTGAGTCTCCGCAGCAGGTACAGCCTGCTCTGCCCTTTCCTGTAGAGGGCGTCTGAGTTATGAGTCCAGTCCAGTCTATTGTTCAGATGAACACCAAGGTATCTGTAGCTGTCCACAGCCTCAATGTCCATACCTTGGATGTTCAGTGGTTGCAGTGGAGAATGCTTGTGCCTGCGGAAGTCTACCACCAGTTCCTTGGTTTTACTGGCGTTGATCTGGAGGTAGTTCAGCTGGCACCAGTCCACAAAGTCTTGGGTCAGACCTCTGTACTCCTTGTCGTCCCCATCAGTGATGAGGCCGACTATTGCAGAGTCATCAGAGAACTTCTGCAGGAAGCACTGGGTGGAATTGTGGGAGAAGTCTGCAGTGTAGATGGTGAAGAGGAACGGAGCCAGAACCGTTCCCTGTGGGGCCCCCGTACTGCAGATGACCCTGTCCGACACACAGCCCTGAGTCCTCACATACTGTGGTCGGTCGGTGAGGTAGTCCAAAATCCAGGTAGTGAGGTGATGGTCCACTCCAGAGTTCACCAGCTTGTCCTTTAGAACCGAGGGAAGAATGGTGTTGAAGGCACTGGAGAAATCAAAGAACATAATTCTCACAGTGCTTCCAGCGGTCTCCAGGTGAGCGAGGGAACGATGTAGGAGGTGAATGACGGCATCATCCGCTCCAATGCCAGGCTGGTAGGCAAACTGAAGTGGGTCCAGTGATGAGCTTATTAGGCGCCGAAGCTGAGCCAGGACCAACCGCTCCAGGGTCTTCATCAGGTGGGATGTCAGAGCCACCGGCCTGTAGCTGTTGAGGTCCTTGGGGCGTGAAGTCTTTGGCACTGGTACAACACAGGAGGTTTTCCAGAGCTGTGGGACTCTTCCCAACCTCAGGCTCAGGTTGAAGAGGTGCTCCATCACCCCACACAGTTGGTCCGCGCAGGACCTGACGACCCTCGAGCTGATGCCATCTGGACCCGCTGCCTTCTTGCCATTAATCCTCCTCAGTTCCCTCCTAACCTGGGTGGTTGAGAGAGACAGGCTGGAGCTTTGTGTTGAGTGTGTATAACACACAGATAAACTTTTACCTTACTCTGAACTATAGATACGAAGCAGTACCAGTCACAAGATCTTCTGTTTAAACCAAGCAGGTTTACTGAATGAACTGGTAAACACCCAATAAATCAATAAAGTAAGAAGTCTCTTGCAATGATAAAATATAACAATAATAACAGTTACACAGTTCTTTACCGTAATTGCCCCCCCCCCCCCCCCCCCACACACACACACACACACACACTCTCTCTCACACCACCCAGTTTTCCAAGTCCCCTCGGTGCAGGCCTGGATCGATGCTAGGGTGCGTGGGAACCAACGGTCCTAAAAGAAAACAAGATGGTGCTCCTACCTGGAAACCTTAATCTTTTGTCCACAATACACTCACTGCACACCGAGAGGTCTGTCCCTTAGGTCGCCAAGCTGCACGCTTACTCCTTTTAAGCAGAAAACCTGATCGGCCCGCCTTGGCAGTCAGTAGCCTCCCACGCCGTGCAGGTCAGGTGACGCCCAGCGAAGTCCGCCTTTAGGGCTAACTCTGATTAGCCAAGTTAGCATGCCGCCAACTAGGGATATTTTGAGGCAACAGTGCAAACCAGTCCGGGCCTCTCCTCTGCTCTCTCGTGGCTGCACTCCGCTCCTCCATCTCTCCTTCCGCTCCCTTCCTTTCAAAGTAAAAGCAACTAAACACACTTCCTTACCACTACTACCAACACAGTAAAATGAACAACAGAACTATTCAGATATATCCAACTGGAAATAAAAGCCCCATAAAATATACCCGGGCTACATTAATTTTTTATATTTCCCTTCATACTGTCAGTGAGTTTCCCCAAATGCCACCTTGCAGATTAACCCTTTCATCTGTCTGTCAATTGACACAAATCACATGAATAGATGGATGATAGAGTAGGGAGAGAAGTGGGTTGGAAAGACAATCCTCATTTTGTTTAATAAGTTAATGTATTTTGGTCTGATATTCTGCCTAAATGATATGTGTCAGTTGTTAATAAATGCTTTTCTAAAAGACCCTTTAAGCTAAGCTAGCTGACGGGTTTTGCTCAAACTCAAATAATGCAATCACTAGTTGTTTCTTAGCTGCAACATCATTGTATTCTTTAATACTGTATGATGTATATTCATTCATCTTTAATGAAGTTCTTAGTATATTTGGTCATCACTGAGACCACACATTACAAATCCCAATTTAACCCCTGAATAAGAGTGAAGCTATTATTGGACAAGAAACCAAGGTGGACAAATGTAGGATGAATATATAAATGAAAAAAAAAAACAAAACGCAAGTTTCTTACCTTCCAAGCAGACAATATTTTACTCTTACCCTCTACTTAATAAAATATTCCTTAATATAACCTGTATGTATATAAACTATACAAAACTGCTTTTTAAGATGAGATGGTCCCATATGCTCTCAAGATCTTAAATTAATCTTCTAAAAAATAGAGGGGCTGGGGTGCAGTTGGAGTTTTAATTATTATATTTTTCTTAATTTTACTTCATCTCTGCCTACTGACATCAACACATGGTAATAATTTCTATCTCCAGAGTCACCAGTAAAAGAAAAGCTAACTAAAACTACCCGCAGGAACCTGGAGGGTGGAATCAAGGAGTAGCTGAGGAGGAAAACTGAGGAAATCTCCCTGGGTCTCACTTCTATCCTATTTCAGTTACTACTTTCTTATTTTTTTTCTTTTTGCTATTTGTTGAATTTCAGTTTTATGTTTTTTTTTCTGCATCAGCATTTTAATGATTCAATGATCACTCAATTCTCTCTTTTATCAAATTCTCTTCAAATTATTTTCTTAATTTGTAAGGCAGCATGCACATGACAGCATGACAATGTTTACTTCACTCAAAGCATGTTCTAATTAATAAACTAGTTGCAGTTGTTTTGGTTTGTGTCGCATGTGAACATTGAGAGAAAGCACGAAGCTATCTGACATTAAATGTTCAAGGACAATAAATAAGGAAACCAACACATATTTAAAGAGTCAAACTGTCAATAATCATGAAATCCGCTAACTAAAACAACTACATTTTGATTATTTTAAGGTCATTGTTATTATTCTGCAGGAGTTTATGGTATTGCCTTGTTGCTTACACTCTTCACTCCTCACTGTTTCCTCTCCCCATAAGAGATTTAAGAGACTGATGGTTGAAATCATTTTTGTCTGCTTCATTAAGTCCATTATATACACAAATACATTCACTGAATTTATGGTGCGTTTAGAATCCTCTCCTATGATTCTCTTTCTTTATGTAAACATTACATTTAAAATGAGCCTTTCAAAACGTAAACACAAAAGCTTTAGTGAGGACTAACTTTGTCGAGCTTTCTCTCTGTTTAACAGCAAGGTGCTCTAGCTGTTTTCATCCTCTATATGAACATCAAGAGATCCAAAACCTGATAATCAGAGTATTTTGTTAAAGTGATGGAAGCTAAGAAAATGAGGGACAAACATAGCCTATGTTGGTTGTATGTGAATAAAAGAAACAAGGTGGAACGATAGCAGATGCTTAACTTTGTTCCTATACGACAGAACTATGTACAATTTCGTCCTACTGTAGGAGTTTTTGAAATATCCGAGATTTATCTCTCAATGAGCCAGCCATTTTTTATGATTATTTGTGTTCTCTAGAATATCATAAAACTCACATCCACTTCGTTCACTGTCTGAACGCAATATTTTTTAGTAACTGTGGTGTGGATGAAAACCCATGGCCTGGCACAAATTAACATAAAGTAAAAATGAACTGTAGCCCTGGCACTGGTGTTTTGTTTATTTATGTTTTCCCTCTGATATTTCTTTCCTTACTAAACGATTGCAGGCACTCTTGCCCAGTTTCAGCGAGGATATATTTCTCTTGGTTTGATGTGATGCCTTAGGAGTAAAATGTGTTTTCTTTGCCTCCTTTATTACTTTCTTACAGCCCTGTCTTTTAAACTCTTTGTGATTTTTGCACTTTTGAAAGCATAATTACATTTCGAGAATGAATTGTTCCTGGTTTTGTACTGTTGTTTTTATAAATACTCTCAGAACAACGAGAGAAAAACCCCCACATCTTTAATTAAAATCAGTTTGGTTACAATTGACATGGCAACTAGAAATAGATGCATTTGTACACTTGTAGCATTTCTGTTAAGCTCTATATTGTGTGACCAGCAATATGTTCTGTGAAAATCTGATGTCACTGTTGTCAGGAGTTGGGAGAAGAGAGACCAAGAAGAAGAAGAATTGTTAGAGAGACAAAGAGAGGGAACAAGCCGTGCTGTCTGATTGAGGTGTTTGATCCAGGTTGTTCCGCGGTTTAATCAATGTAGCTGTGGATAACCACAGTTGGTGGGTTGTTTTATAAAGAAGAGATGGTTGTGCAGGCCATCTCTCTAGGACCTAATTCAATTGAAGAATAAATGAGTTCTGTTGGTAATTTGGAGATAACCTGTGCAGTAGCCGAGCTTAAAGGAAGATAAGAAATGACACAGAAATGAAGACAAGAAAACGAGACAATTTTTCACTCTGCCAATGCCAAATTAAACTTTTCCCAGTCCTCCTCAAACTTTAATTAAAACACACACACTTGCATGCACATTGCACACACGGGTTCACACAGTCATGATCACGTTGCCCCGTATCCAGCAGATAATCCAAGAAGAGCGGTCAAGTCGTTTGAAAGAGATCAGTAGACGGTGAGCACTGAGCTTAACTCGAACATACTGTAGCTTCTTTATCTGTCCCACCATTATTTGGATTAAACAGTGAGGTGCTGTGTGAAAGCCAGTCATCCTTTGTACCAGAGTGGAGATTTTTAAAGGGTCAGTTCACTCAAAGAACAAAAGCATGTTTTCTCAATGCTGCTTTCAGTATTGGGAAAAAACAAACAAACAAACAGTGCAGATTCATCCAAAAATGAGTTTACTGCATTTATGAACGAAGAGGGAATGGAGAAGATAATGAAGAGGTGTGTCTTAGTGTGCAGAAATACATTAGAAGTGCTTCAAAAACACCACAGTTTTCAAGTTTTTCTGCAGATTTGTGACATGAGACTTTGTAATCTTTGAATGCAACCGCAATGAACCATGATGCAGAAGTGCTAAACTTTCAACTGTCTTTAACATGGATGTTTTCAGATAATAACTAAGACATGACTGTGTAGCACAACAGATCCAACTTTTTAACAATCCAAATAAATTACTGCCGATAGTAGACACTCAGTAACTCATGATAGATGTCGAAGTAAAAGCAGCCATTTGGCCGTGGCTAACACTGTTTGTTTGTCACAGCATGACTTTAACTGATTTCAAATTAGTTTTGACTGGTGCAACACTTCAGGCTACATTGTTGCATTTTATCACTGCTTTTATCAGGTCAATATGAAATTTGGTCCTGTTAAACTCGATGAAAAGGCTTGGATGAAAGATCCTACTAAAAAGGATAAAAGAGCTTTCTTTCATCTCGAACAAGACTATTTATAGAGCCATTACTATCACAAAAAACAAACTGAAACCTCCCAACCTCAAACCAAGTATTCATTGGGAATGAATGGATCATCTGTGCATCTGGTTTTTGGGGAAAAAAAGCTGCCCACCATGGTCCTCGCCTCCAATCCTCCCTGAAATTACACTGTTGCAGCTCCACTGCAACCGAACAAAGAAACATTTGGTCCTAAATGGTAATGCAAACTTCCACATGGCAACATTTTGTGGATGGGACCATTTAGCAAGTTGTCTCCAGAGCAGTTCCCCTCATTCTCAGATGATTACTAGTCAAAGACCCACTCTGCTGTTGTGTTTATTAACTTCTCTCACATTGTAGTGTGATTGTTGCTGGCAAGACCCAAATCTGTAATTAAAGTGTTGAGGCATTACAAGTTGTGGTGCACGTACAAGCTCAGCTTTGGTCTTTTGAGTTTAGCCTTTGTCTTCAGAGAGGTTTGACTGCATATATATTAATAATCCATGCATTTTTCAGATTAGACAGGCTGTTCTTTCAGTTGTGACACTAGGACAACAACAGCATTAATTTTTAATTAATATAGCTATATATTTATATATAGAACATCATTAAAATTTGCTGATTAAAGTCCCAGATTTTTTAAACTACACACGCAACAATGGAGAATCACTGCACCACTAAATCCTGATTAACTCTTGACAACCTTGACTGAACAGCTTCTGTATAGGTAGGGTTAAGGTTAGACGTGTGTCTCTAGATTCTGTTGTGAACTGTGTGTGTATTTTTGTAAGCGCTCGTGTGTTTTCATGCCTCTTGGAGAATAATAAAGCATGTTTTCACTGGGTCGTATCGACATCTTTTATTTTTCTTCTGTTTCTTTTTCTTTACCACACGTGTGCGCTTTCCAAAAGCAACAAAGCGAGTCCAAAGAAGATAGATATGTAAATGTTTAAACCTTTTACGCTTTTACTGTCCTGTCTAGTGGGGTTTTCTTTGACTTTAACTCTGCACATGTTTGAGATCATTTTTTAAATTTAAATGCATTTTTATCAAAATAACCGCACATCCATAACATGCTCCCAGACTTCTCCTCGCCCAGAGGTAATTTCAGGCATAACGTTGAAAAAAAGACCCCAGTTTTGTTTCCAAGGACTTGCACAACTTCATCGTATCCCTGTGCTCTTTCCCCTCACTGATTTCCAACCACAGATAATTTTAGTGACCACAGCTGAGTCTTGAGATTCCGTGGCAGTATTTAGTGGTGGAAGTAAGCAGCTTCAGCCGCTCGATGAAATGCCTTTGAAACTCTGGTGTCTGTCTAAGCAGTGTGTGCTCAGAGTGAAGCTGCACCCTGCTTGGATGAGGGGCTGATGGTATGCGTGCAGAATCACAATAGTCACCCCTGTTACGTGGTCTGGAGCTAGCTTCTGCGAGTAAGGAGAGAGCTTTTTCTCTTGTCTGTGGTGAAGAGGACATACCTCCTTCTTTAAACTTTAAACCCTGAGCCACAGATCAGAGGGGTTGTCAGGTATATATATATGTAGCCACTGCCATTAATCAGTCTGTCTGTCTTGGAAAATGTGCATGGATTGAAGCAATACTGCGCATAAAGGTGCACAAGAGTCAAGTGGAAATACTTTGTAAGTTTGTTGTATACTCATTTCTCCTTTTAAATACCATCTCAGCTTCAGTATGAGTACACATACATTTCAATCCCCCAGTGAGATTACTCAGTGATTTTCTTGGCTTGACCTTCATGGCAGAAATCTCCCCAAATAGTTCTCCTCATCATTGACTGTATTAGCCATAAAATTGTGGTTTGTGGTGATGGGTCATATTCGCATCAGTGGTCATTCTTTGCTTAATCAGCACAGTTTTAAATGACAGATATAGTCTTTGCTGGAGTATTACAACCTGTCTGACACACTTGTGTGCCTTCATGTCAGGGTCCACATTTCAGTTTTATTTGACTTTTCCTGGAACGACAAACTGGTGACACAAACACATTTTTTTTGCAGTGGAGGTAGGGATTGCTGAGATTCAAGAAATCCCCTGTGTGAAGTTTAAGGGGTTTATTTCCACTTGGAAAATTCAGTATGCACCCATACAGTGTTGTTCTCTTTAGCTTCTTCTTCTGCAAGTGCAATGAATCCAGGATGAAAGGATTTCATCCATCCATCGATTGCTGTTTCCACTCCTAGTGCCACATCATGCTTTCAGTGAAGTGTTTGCTTGAATTCTCAAGAGCTGTGGAAGCAGTCAATTGTGGAGTCCTCATAGCAGCCTGGCTTTCCATAAACCACAATGAAGTGCACATTAGTGCCAGACTGTTGAACCTGATTTCCAGTGAAACAGCATGGAGGCTGTTTCTACCAGTGTAATTGTTCTGGCATGCTCACAACCATTATATTTGTTGCATATTGACTGATTCTCCTCACAGGTGTTTATGAATATGGACATGCCTTTTTAAAGCTTCTTTTTCCTCAATCACAAGCTAAAAAATAATATTTTCTCTACTTTTGTCTGATACTATACCAGGGGCGATTTTAGCCCATTTTTAGCCCAAAAATGCTTCAGCACCCCCAAAGATTTCTTACTTTTTTTGACAATAATTGCTGTTTGTCTGACACACTACTAAAAATATAAAAAGCATACAGTACTTGGTTGAGACGTAACATTTTAACAACAAAAGTATAGATACCCCCCCCCCCCCCCCCCAAAAAAAAAAAAAAGAGAATGGTTTCTTCCAGCTCTCTAGCGCCGTTGCTGCCAGAGCGATGGTGGCTGAGACGTAGCGGAGCAGAGGTGTTAGTGCCTGGCTTAAAACAAGACATATTAGCTGCATTTAACCTTCAGTTACTCTTCATATAGTTAGGTAGGTGTCAGGCCATGTTTCCTTTTAGCTGAAAAACATTACACCCAGGTAACCTGCAGTGTTGAAAACTTTTCCGTCGATGTTTGCTACCCTACAATCCGTCCTGCTCTGTAGTAAAATCAGCGACATTTGACCGTCCTGTTGCTCCCATTGAAATGTATACAGCCTATTTAAAATCTAAAACTTAATATTGTCCGTAGCCTGCTGTTGTTACCACTGTCCTGTTTGAAATGGATACTAACTAGCTGACTGACTGAATGCCCATTAATCTTATAACTCCCGGTGTGTGTGTGTGTGTGTGTGTACACAGAGACAGCCAGGTTCATAGTGGATATAAAGAAGTTTTGTTTTGTTTTGTTGTTTTTTTAAAAAGGAGCCACATTTAGAATAATGTTGGATCAGTGTTTCAATATTTATATCTTTTATTAGATGTTCATGTGGTTTGGTTATTTGCCTTTTGGTTGAAAGTACACTGAGAGAGGACTATTTGTTAGTGATCTTAATAGTATTTTTTTCATATTAATGTAATTTTTCACCTAATTGAATCTATTTGTGTATGATTGTCAGTCTAAAGAGGGGAATGTGAGGAGAAAGTACAAGGTCAGGAAGAACCAGGTAAGAAAACAGACAGGGAACAGTGACAGCCAAAACAGAAACTGTTAAACTGACAAAGGGTCTGGGTGCAATTCCCCCCTCCAGGGGCAAGGGTACCTAGACCCGGTTTGTAGAGTACGCTTGGGGAGTGTGATTGTGTGTACAGCGTCTCTTTATGTCTGTCTCCACGTTGGTTGAGTGTGGAGTGAGTGCATATGAGAGCATGAGGGTGGGAATGGATGTTTGTGTCTGTGTGTGCCTGTATGTCTGTGTCTATATGTCAGGTTGGGTATCAGACGCCACCTCTCTGGGGACACCTCAGGCCCTCCAAGGTTTGGAGGCCTGTCTCCACCCACCACCACTTCCCCTGCCGGTGGCGGACTCCCTCAGGTGTCGGTGTGTTGGTGGTTCTTTGTGTCTGGGGGTGGGCGTCCAGGTACACACCGGCTCACTCCTTGGCGGCCGCTTGTCGGGGCCTGGGGCCTGGGGCTCGCTCGGGCCCCTTTGGAGGTGGGGTGCCCCCGGCCTCTCGGCCTGGGGCTTGGTCACTCAGGCGCAGCTGGGGGCCGGCGGAGCTCACGGGCGCGTCACTGCAACTCCCCCTGACTTCTGCTCCGCGGCTGCTGGGCGAGCCCTCATCTGGGACTCTCCTCAGCTCTTACTGGAACAGTGGCGCGGCTGCCCCTATGTTGGTCTTCCATGGTCTCTTGTGTTCTGGGGGCCTCTGGATGTCTGGAGTTTTGATCTCCTCCATACCTGCTTCATACCCTGGAGGACGGGGCTGTGGCCCCCCCACACTCCCTAGCAGATCATTACATGGAGAAACCTTTGGAATGCAAGCATGCTGATCCACACAGGTATGCACACATGGGTATTCACAGACGCGGACTAAAGCTTTCTTGGCTGCTACCTCAAAGCACACTGTGCGCTGTCTATCTTGCGTGCTGCACAATATCGTTTATTATTTAGTAAATATTGATATCTATGGCTAGCTAGTTTATTGTGATGGTGCTTTGTTTTCTCTATTATTATGTTGCTCTTTGTTGTTTGCTGTCTCCTCTGTTTGTTTTTTTTTGTTTGTTTTTTTTTTTTTCTCCATACAGGTGACCCAGGAGTTCTTTTTTTTTTCTCTCTCTTCCCCCCCCCTTCTCACCGTCTCTTCTCCCCTTTGGTTTTCTTTCTTTCTCTCCCCCTCTTTCTCTCATTCATTCCCCCTGTCCTATTTATTAAAAAAAAAAAAAAAAAAAAAAGACAAAGGATGAACTGAAGCTCTGCCATCACGTAATGTCGCATACTGCTGTTTCTGATGTCATTTAAAAAAAAAAAAACTGACAAAGAGAAAAAACCTGATTTTACTCACACAATCTGGAAGTTGTGTTCTCCCTATATTAAAGCTGCTATACAGAATCTGCAAAACAAACTGGGTTGAAACATTTTTGACCCTCTTTAACAACATTCCAACATAACATTATCATTGATTGCGGAGATTAAAATTAATGATATATTATGTGGTTCAGCCACAACTCTACTAAAACCTCAGCCAGTAATAGGTAGGCCAACTTTTGGACCGTCCAGTTGTCTGTATGACTGCCGCAGTACGTACATCACATTTGCACACTATCAGAAATAGGGCTGGGTATCGTCACTGATTTCTAGAATCGATTCGATTCCGATTCACAAGGGCCTGAATCGATTCGATCCACGATTCGAATCGATTCGATTCAATTCGATTTGAATCTGGAAAATTTTGCCTCAGACAGTCAGAAATATTATAATTCAGATCAGTACATTTACATATTTTTGTATCTATAAAAAGGAAGCTGACATTTTCCAGGCTCAAAGGTGTGAGCATCACAGCAGATGCCTTTGTGTCAAAGTAGCTGAAAATAAAACACAGAAAAAACATGAAGGTGACTTTCCTGGCCTGGGATTTTATAAAAATATTCTGCAGTAGATCAAAAACGAAAGAAAACCATTAATCAACTTATGAACATTACCTCTGAAGTTACAGCGGTTTTGCATTTTGTATAATTTTAAAAAGTTTAAATTTGTTCAAAAGCCTATTGAACGGCCGAAATTAGGTTTTCTTTTCGGAAGTAAGTAAAAGGGAAAAAAAACATCAGCCGACTGCGCTGTAAATAACAAGCAAGCGAATAATGCAGAAAACAGATTTCGGGGATAGACGGGAAACTGTTCTTGAAGTACACTGAGAAAGAGAGAGCGAGCTGTGCATGAAGTGTGATTTTATTGTGGTAGAAGCAAACAGCAAAAGTAAGAGGGAGTCCATGACAATGTTTATGTGAAGCTTAGTTTGGATCTTCTTTTGCTGCTGGTTCGGTCAATATTGTTTGGAGAGAGATCAAACTAACAGCTTTAGAATCAGCGCAAAAAGGGCGTAAACACAAAGTGCGGACCCGTCGAAACATCAGAATCAGCAAGCTGTCGGCTTTCAGCCCCGACCGTGTCCGTGCCGTCGGGTGAGAAAGGTGACATCTCACTGATTCTGATCCGTGGGTCTGCGCTTTGTGTTTACGTCTTTGTGCAGAAGCCGTGCCTGCTCCCATTTACTGTTTTAAATGTTTGGTGGTTGTCAAAATTTTGTGACGTTTCACCTGAGATTCTGGAATTTTGGGCAAAATACATTTCTATAAAAAAAATTGATTCAGGGTTTTAATGAATCCATATCACCTTATCCAAGCCAGAATCGATTTTAATCGATGAATCGATTATTAAAACCCACCCCTAATCAGAAAGTGCCAAACAGAACCCTGGTGGAGTGAGGAGCTGTAAAGAGAAGCAGAGTGCTCTGTTTATATTCTAAAAATCAAACTTTTTACAGTGTTTACCACCTGAGAAAAATGTCAAGCTCTCCCAAGTACCACTATGAAAGCATGAAACTCATAAATCTTACAACACAAAATTAGTATTATTAAATTAGTAAAATTAGTATCTGCAGTAAAGATTTTTTTTTCATACATTGTATACATTCTACCACAGGCAAAGTTGCCTCCATCTTAAGAGTTTTTTATTAAAAATTTATAATAATTTATTCTGTTTTGGGAGTGTTTTTTTAATGTATCTGTATTATACTGTTGGCGTTATTCATTTCCCCCCAGCAATTAAGGTTAGGATATGTATTTGTGTTTTTATTCCAATCCATTCTTCTTTTGTAGCATTTAAATAACCTTTATCAGATTTGATGGTTTTGTTCCAGACTTTTCAAAAAAGTGTTCTGGTTTTCTTTCACGAATGTGGGGATTCAATTGTATTAAAATGTACAAAACAGTGATGTCATGTTTTATGACGAGGACCCAGGCACAGAGAGACTTGATGAATTTAAGAATCTTATGATTTAATAAAGAAATTTGCAGACTTGCACAGAGATGGTAAAATTTTGATGACTGATAACAGAGATGAAGACAACAGATGACAAGGACAGGGAGGAACAGGTGTTTAAATGCACCAAGGAGACAGTCATAGAGAACTCGGGACAACTGGAGACATTTAAGGATGCAGGGACTGAAAGAGACAGGGAAGAAGTCTCATCGCGACGTGTAAAGTTTATCTTGCTTGGCTGGGCAGCTCTCTGGGTGCTCAGCACCCCCAAAGCTCTAATCCTAGAATTGCCCCTGCACTATACAAAGTTTTTGATCAGTAGCATCTCTCATGTCACTTACTAACTTGGCATCCAAGAAGATATTGACTTTTTTTTTTGGCCTTTGTGTAACTTGAACAAAGCTCAATTATGTTGCTTTGCTTACCAAAAAAAATGTGTAATTTAGTCTGCAACAACATCCCAAATCATTTCTGTCATCCATCCATTCATCCATTCATCCTCTTCCGCTTATCCAATTTAGGGCGAGTTGTTGGCGAGAGGCTAGCTAAACGCTGGACAGGCTGCCAGTCTGTCGCAGGGCTAGCAGAGAGACAGAATGGGAAGAATATGCAAACTCCACACAGAAAGGCCTCAGTCAGATGGTGAATTCAATGAAAGGTGTTCATCTCATTTCATTTCAAAGCAAAACAAAATAAATAGAAAATATGTGAAATGTTTGTAACTTTTTTCTAAATTAATCTATATACACCAGAGATGGGCAGTAACGTGTAGTCCGATTACTTTTTTCAAGTAACGAGTAAAGTAAGGGATTACTATTGCAAATACGGTAATTAGATTACCGTTACTTTGCCGTAAGCACGCTGCGTTACTGCGTTACTAAAACCGTGATTCTTTCGTGAGTATCTCATGACAATGACGTAAGCGAGTGCGATGTTCGTGACAACAGCTGTGTGCAGATCAACAATGGATAATATAATGAGTGCGGGAGAGAGTATGAGCGTGCAGCGTTTAAAGCGTGGAAGTACTGACCTTATTTTGAGTTTGATTCCATAAAAAGTGACAAAAACATTAGTGTCCGCTATTCACTGCGTGGGAAGAAAACTTCTTTTCACAGCAAAAAAAACCCTTAACTTCCGAGCAAGAACCGAGTACGCTACCATGGAATGGGAAATTCACAAATAATCTCGCGGATTCTTCAACTGACCGCTGCGGCACACCTGCACCAGGGTAAACCTCCGCCTACCCCACTCCTGCTAAACAGGTGAAACTAGAGCAACAGGACCGCTAGTCTTTGATTTTATTTATTTTCTGATGTGTTTTACTTGCATCTGTTTGAAAGAGTGAGTGTAAACACAAAAACCTATTTTATTTTATGTGCAGGAATGTGCAGAAAATAGGTTTAAACGTTAAACAAATTTCTTCCAGTCAGTGAATGTTGTATATAATTAAATCTTTGTTTGATGCATTAAGTTAAAAGATTAAAACTAATAAACAAATTTTAAAAGGAGACTTTTCCATTTGATTACATTTTATATGATAGATTATGCAGAAAAAGTAGAATTGTGCTGAAAGATCTATTGCTTTATCACCTATTCAGGTTGTAAATCAAGTTTTTAAAAAGTAACTGAGTAACTAATTACTTTTGAAAATATGTAATCAGTAAAGTAACGGGATTACTTTTTGGGGGACATAATCAGTAATTAGTTACTGATTACTTTTTTCAAGTAACTTGACCAACACTGATATACAAACTGAACAAAGCATATGTAGAAACAAATTTGGGAAGTGAATGCATTGTGCATCAGGCAATCTTTTAAAAATGTTAGCATTAACATAGCTCACTCTTATCATATCTTCATGAGAACCGGGGAAAAAAGGATCTTCCCATTGAACTTTTTGTAATTTCTTGGCTCTCTCCTCTTTAGGTGGGTAAGTCAAAAGATGTAGACCAAAACCAAATGTCCGTAACAGAGGACATAAAAGAATAGGCTGGTTCCCAGTAGGCTATCGGTGCCATTGCTGCATTGCATTACTTCTGTTTTGATACTTTGGCCAGGTGTAGACAAAAGAAATACTTTCGATATACAACATACAGTGCCATAAAAAAAATTATTTTTCCCGTTCCTGATTTCTTAATTTGTTTGCATATTCGTCACAGTTAAATGTTTCAGTTCGTCAAACAAATTATAATCTACCTACCTGGCCCTGTGTGAGGAAAATCCAATATATTCTACCCTTGGCCACAAGAACTGCTATCAAGCATCTGCGATAACTAGCAATGAGTTTTTCTTCTTTGTAAATTTGTTTTAGCTTTAGGGAACAAATTGATGTCCAGATATTCCCCTTCAGGATTTTCTGGTAGAGAACAGAATTCACGATTCCATCAATTAGAGCAAATCTTCCAAGTCCAGAGGCAGCAAAGCATCCCCAGACAGCACACTACCACCATGTTTGAATGATGTTCCTCTTATGAAATGCTGTGTTCATTTTACGCCATGTAACGAGACTCAAACCTTTCAAAAAGTTAAAATTTTGACTTCACACTCCACAGAATATTCTCCCAAATGTGAGATGAGCCTTTGTGGGGTTTTTTTTTTTGTTTTGTTTTGATTTTTTGCGTCAGCAGTGTTTTTTACCTTGTAACTCTCCCATTGATGCCATGTTTGCACAGTCTCTTTCTTCGTGAACACTGACCTCAACTGAGGTAAATAAGGCCTGCAGTTCCTTTAGATGTTGTTCTGGGTTTTTGGTTCTTTTATGACCTTCTGGATGAGTCATTGATGCGCTCTTGGAGTAATTTGGGGAGGCTGGTAACTTCTGCTGGAGTTCACTTCTAGGTTTCCTCCATTTGTGAATAATGGCTCCCACCGTGGTTCACTGGAGTCCCAAAGCATTAGAAATGGCTGCGTAACCTTTTCCAGACTGATAGATGACAATGTCAATGACTTGTTTCTCAGCTGTTTCTTTAGATCATGGCATGATTTATTGCTTTTTGAGATCTTTTAACCTACTTCACTTTGTCAGACAGGTTCTATTGAAGTGATTTCTTGATTCAACAGCCCTGGGTGTGGCTCAGCTTTCAAAAAATGTGGTTAATTTATTATTTAACAAGGGAGGCAATTAGTTTGTAACAGTGCGTGCTAGGTCTTGATAGCCCTTTCCCCTTAAGAAGTGAAATAATCAATTAAAAATAAAATTTTTGTATTTAACTCAGCGTATTTTTGTTTAATATTAAAATTTCTTTGATGATCTGAAAAATGTAAGTAGCTAGGACTGGGTCAAATACTTTTCCAAAGCACAAACTGTATTTGCTGATGAACTTGGCATAGATGCCAAACTCTAACTCCTTAATTCTGCTGTTACAATAAATAGGTGATTGGTAAATAGGCCAGTTTTTCCTGACCAACTGAAGTTATCTGTGCACTTAATCTAGGCAGTGTGTATTTACTACACTTTTAGGTAATTGCTTTGCCTTAAACACTTATTAAACCCCCCCCAAAAGTTTGTCTCCGGGTCACCTAAAGATAATCTTTTTGTTTTGTTACATGAATAACTGGTGCCATAAACACAATTGACACATAATTACTACCCAGCTTCTACGTGGTATGTTAACTATGCAAAACAAATGTCATTGTTACTTTACAAACCAACTAGATAAAACATGAAGTCCACTTATTTTACTGTGTTTGAGAGGGTGTTATGCTCACTTAAAGCCCCCTAGATTTGCACTGAATTGTTCCTCAGTACAGATAAGAAAGAATTTAAAATTCTAAAAATATAACTGGGGTGAAGTCAGGGTCCCTCCACTACAACACCATTAATATGTTAGACTGCAGGAAGCCTGTGGATAATTTTAGAAATATGCTATATTTCATTTCCCATGCTGCTTCCAGAGCCTTTATGATTTTTTTTTTTTTTTTTTTTTTTTTGGCGATCGCTATTTTGAGGATTTGGCCTGGGGTAGACATCACTTCTGAAAACACGGTTGGAAATCCAAGGCTGGAGAAGTATCAACAGACAGGTCTTGTTTAAAGACATGTTTACTTTTGTGTGCTCCAAACAGACAAGATGGTTATCTCTGAGATGGCCATCTTTTGAATCTTTTCCCAAAGAGCTTTGCCTATTTTACTGAATAGCTGGAAGAAGTCATTGCCCGAGGCCATGTCTTTTCTGGTAGGTTTCTTTTCATTTGTCAGTTCAGATTTCCTCTGGAGTAATTTGTGAGTTGTAGATCATCGTTTTAGCAATCCTAATTTAAGAAACACACTCTCTCTTAAAAAAAGGTATTGCATTGCACAATGCAGGGCATATTATCAGGTTTAAAATTGGAAAATAAATTGTTGCTGACAGACAAGGCCACATTTGAATCAGCTTAATTAACTAATATCACATTTGGCACCATTAATTTTAAGAACTTTCAGACACAGGAGACAGTAACTCATCCAAGTTTAGCATCACCAGTACACCTAGAAAACGAAAACAAAAAGTGAAATAACTCTGAGGCTTGTCAGAAACGTGATGAATGACTTTGTTTGATATACTTGGACATAATCAATCAAAACATTTAGGTGATTTCTAATTAGGAATTGGATAATAATTCTGAGTGATGAACATAATGACTTTGTGTGTCTATGTAGACAATAACAATTCATCTTTTAGTGTTAAGATGAACATCAGCTTAATGTCTGCCTTATGAACAAGTATTGCTAATCACCATATGTTCCCATATAATTTGCATAAGAAGAATCCAGTTATGTATTTGACATCATGATTGAATTAATTAAATGTTTTAACTGAGATTGTAAAGCTCAAGGATTATAAATTAATTCCCTATCTATTTGACCTTGAGTTGTAGCTGATCTTCTTCTCATTTCTTTTTAGATCACCTTGTTAGGAAACAACATACATAACACATTGAAAACACATGGCATATGTAAGTCAAATACTTGTTGGCACATTAAGTTGAAATGTCAGACCTGCAGAGATAATGAGAGGTTCGCACAGAAAACTGTCATCGGTGACATGAAAATGTAAAGATGTCTGGTGTTACACGCGTTTTATAGGCATTTCATTTATACTAGGTGTTATATTGTGTTTATGAAGTGATACATTAAAAAAGAGAAAGCTCTAATGATTCACAGAAACAAAAAATACAAATTGCAATCTATTAACCCTCTCAAGGCAGGCGTTGCAGATTTGCAACAGTTAAAAGCTAACAACCTGATTACCCCACATACATATTTCATGAGTATTTTTACTCAGAAGTACCACTGCAGGTATTCTTTTGTGCATTAGCAACAAAAACTTAATTTGAGCCTGAGAGGGTTAAAAGGTAAAAAGAAAAGCTGATGTTAGATACATTGACAAAAGACTCAGCAGGGGAAAAAATTAAAATGTCAAACGGGAGATGGATGCTTTACAAATAAATATCGAAGAGCAAATTTGTATTCTTCCACTGAAATCCAGAGGTCTGCCAGTGCGAATAAAGGAATCAATGGTAATTTTCCAGAGAGAACACAAACAGTCCTGTCCAGGAATATAAATATATTGTATTTCAGATTTAATACTGACTCCCACAGTGGTTATTTGAATATGTTTGAGTGTGTATAGTGCTTGAGATGAAACACTTGCTTAGCAGCGGGGGCAGTGAAAGGGGCTGGCCTTTGGGATGGGATCTGCAGATTCCCCAGTCCAAGTGTTGCTAAATTGAAAACCCCCTCTCGAACATAACCAGACTGACTGGGTCTGTTGCTCTGTCAGCTTTTAACCAGGCAAAGGAAATTACAGCCGTGACCTCGTGGAGCTTGCCAGAGAGAGACAGTGAGAGGTAATTTTGCTTACATCGAAAAGAAGGCAGAAGAGGGAGGACATAGTAGAGAAGCGGGTACAGATCTGTAGAAGCGCTGCTGTTCTTCCAGTTTAGAGCTGGAAGCATCCATTAAATTAACATTCAACACATAGAGGAGTTCAGCTGGGGCATGAAAGGGCTCAAGCACGAGAGAGTGCCTGCTATAGCACACTGGGAGCCCTATCATCAAACCTTCCTGCAAGGCCAGCTCTTTTTAGGGCCAAACTTGTTTTCAGATTAATGACAATGCATAGCAGAAGAAACAGCAGTGGAGTTACTGTATACTTCTAAAAATTCAACATCTTTCACACAAAACTATTGGACAGTCTGTCTATAACATTGGTATATGCTTATTTCTAATTGAAGATCTCGGTTGAATGGATCAATAAGCAGAATGCATAGAAAGTTCTGTAGCTTTAAAACTAAGCCATTATACCTTGACAGCAGCTACTGGCTTCCTGAAGTTAATAAATGAATGCAATTCACTTCCTGGAGTGATGCTGCGGGTTTATTCCCCCATTAGGAGGCAGTGGTCCACCCATTCCAATCACTTTTTAATTAGAACTGTTGTTATTTGGGCTGTCACATGGGGTAATACCTCATGACAGCATCAGCTTGGCAACCAGCAATCTCATATTCATTGACAGGGGCTTTGGTGCTGCTTACTGTTGCTTCATCTACCTCACTGGACCCAGCGGTTCATCAGACACCTCAAGCTAATATTTGTGGTTACATGGAGATCTCCAGCTCACTGTGCTGACTTTGAGTGTCATCTGTTTAACCATGGAAACAGGCTGTGTTTTTTATTTTTCTTATTGAAGATTGGTGATTACTCTCCCAGATTGCCTTAACGTACCATTGAGTGGCAAAATGTTTACACAAGAGTGAAAGAGGCTATAAAGGGAAACAGGATGGCTCAGCAGACATTTATTCAGCCATGCAGTGATATGAATCCATTATTACTGCAATTGTCAGGAATTTATTAAAAAAGAAAAAGAGAAAATTTGTTATTATTATAGTGTACTTGCAACTTTTTGTTGTTGTTGTTGTTGTTATGGCAGCCCAGCAGGTGCAAGGTAGTTAGCTTTGTAATGGGCTTGGTTTCATCTTAATAGACACATCACATGTGTTAACAATTTGTATTTAATGAAGTGCTGCCCTCTGTGGAGTGATGTCGAACAGCAATCAGACCATTACAATTCCCCTGCCCCCTTCACCTCCAAGCTTCTGTCTCCATTTTGACGCATCAGGTCTGAAAGGTGGCGAAGAAACAGACCATCAATGTGAATCTAGGTGAAATGGGATGCAGACCTCTCCAGAGGGCAAACTACTGTGGAAAAGACGATGACATCAGGAGCCCCTGCTCTCAGAGGAGAGCGCTCTGGAAACATTGAACTTTAACGAGATTACCAACTCAGGGGAGGGGTAGGGGAACGAAACAGCATGTACCGCTTGGAGTTGGCAGCTTGAAATACAGATTTATGAACTCCATTAAACCGCATTTCTTTCTCTTTATTGGGCCTGTAGCATTTACCCATTGAGGAAAAGAGTTGGAAAAAAAAATCTCTTCTAGATAAATTACTAACAGCCTGGGCATTTGGATCCCCATAAGGTAACGGTAAAACTTGTGAATAGAGAGATAAAGCTAGACACCTTGCCTGCTTTGCTGTGTTAGTTGACTGGCAACTTGTGCAAGCAAGGTAGAAAACCAGTCAGTGCGGTGTTTGGAACAGGTTGCTGTCTCAGACTGGCATTGGTGGTGTGGAGCTGGCATGGGTTACTAGCCAGACTCTCAATCTGTCCACTTGAAAACTCCCCAGTATTGCTGGAAAGTATTACAGCCCCTGTGGAGGAGATAGCAATTACAATTTCTGATGGGAGAGAGGGAGAACGCCAGGAGCCACATCCATTCTTGGAGAGTGATCAGACTTATGCCTGGAACATTTTTGCAAAACACCACTACACAAATGTCCTCTTAATATTGTCTGTGTGACACCTAGATTCTGACCTTCATTCTGCTTTACTGCTTTTTTCCACTTGCCAAGGATGAATTTATATGTATAAAAACTGTGAATTGTCTTACCTGTGCCAGTGTTTAACAAACCATACTGATCTGGTTAAAAAAAAAAAGGGAGAGGAAAATGCTTCCCTTTAAATCCTGCATTGCTCCGTTCTGTGACAGATTGGATTTGGAGTGGGCAAAACCTGCTCCAGCTGGAGGCTGCTCACCCTTTGACCTCCTACCTGAACTCTTCCTGCTCTGGTATGTGTGACTAACAAGTTCTATGGGAGACTGGTAACACTAGAGCCCACATGTTTTGGCTATTGAGTACAGCTGGTCCTTGAGATTACACTATTTTCACTCATTTGGACACCCCAGACGGTGAATTGCTCTGTCACTCTGCATGTAGTTTACATTTACTCAAAAAGGGCTTCAAGCAGTAATGAGAAAACAATCACTTTTCAGGCCAGAGCTTCAGCTCATTAGGTGAATTCTTTAATAAGATGATGCCAGGTCTTCCCTAAGTAGCAACTGCCTCCTGTTGGAAGCATGTATTAGAATCTGTAGCATCAGCCTGTGAAATGAATCATCAAATGCAAAGCTCTTATTTACTGCGTCCCCCCCAAATACCATGGCACCTCTGGCTGGTCTCACATCTAAACTCCACAGCAAACAGAACAACCTGCTGGGTAGAAGTTGCACTTATCCAATGATGCCTACTTAATAGATCATCAGGGAATTTTGACGCAAGCGCAATGCCACAAACTCTGTTGCAGCTGGAGAACTGAATGTATTCCTGTCACTGAGATCTATGTTTGAATACAGCGGTGCAGAAAAGAAATAGCACATACATCTGGTGCAGCTCAATGAGCGCTGGAGAGTAGGTGTGACAAGAATGAAGGTTACCACCACCTCAGAGGGAGCTGCAGCCTCGAAAAAGCCAAGGTCAAGTTTGTCAGCTTAAATGTGCTACAGCGGTGGAGTGACAGCACAGAGAGAACTGCTGCATGGATGAGTGCTTCACACTTATTGAAAATCAATAGCAATCTTTCAGTGGCAGCTACAAAACATATTTGAACAACGGACTTTACTAAAAAGAGTTGATTTCAGATGATCAGATTTTATGCAGGTTTTCGACTTGTTAAAATCAAAGGTCAGAGGGTTATTTGATCTTAGAGTTTATGGGTATTTATAAGGGTCTCTGTGTTTCTGGATACGGTGACTTATCAATGATAGGCAATATCTTTTATCTTGGAGTCAAATAAGTCAGCAAATATGATCTGTTAAGACCTTTGTAGAAGACACAAACCTATAAGACTTGTGTTTCTGTTTGTTCTCCATATGTTCTTCATCCAATCACAGATAAATAACAGAAGATGCTCTACTGATCTTTTTAGCCTGTTTTTGCTTGTTTTTTTGGTAGCATTACCTGCAGAAACTCATGTTAGAGACACATGTTTTCAGCTTTTTGTTTCTCTTCGACTAGAGCTGAAAAAAGATTCTGAATCAATACACTCAAGTGTCAATATTCATGCACTTTGAAGTCTTGCCTTCCAATATGTGCTTAATTGAGATATCTAAGAAGTTAGTTGAAATGTTATAATTAAAAGTAATAATTTAACTATTAATTTCTCTGAGATGCAGTAGCATTTTTTAAAGCAGGTACAATAACTCTTAGGTACACGACAACACTTCTTATATGAAGTACATATTCAAAACAAACTGAAGTGGTTGTTTTTATTCCAAGAAAAGAACCTTGCCTATTCTTAACGTTTCCTAATGCTGAAAGTAAAATTTGTACTTGTGTCAAAGCAGAGTGTAGAGACAGGGTGTATTATATAACAACTTTATTTGTTTTGATCCTTATTGTGCTTTGAGCTGGGAGGTTTTCTTTTTCAGTGTAATTTTTTTCCTTCATTGTTTGATGACAACACAGAAGGTGAACATAATGCCAGGGCTGGTGTTATAACTGAGAATGAGCTGAATTCAGTCCCTTGCTTGTTACTGGTTGGTGATCCAAAGCTTGTTTTACCCTTATCATTGGCTGCTGTGCACCCAACGCAAACATTGTAAATACTATATTTTTAATTCAATTTTATTGAAGGCGCTTTATATTGCAAGGTAGACCCTACAATAATACATACAGAGAAAAGCCTAATGATCATATGACCCCTGTGAGCAAGCATTTTGGCGACAGTGGGAAGGAAAAATTCCCTTTAAACAGGAAGAAACCTCCGGCAGAAGCAGGCCCAGGGAGGGGCGGGGCCATCTGCTGCGACCAGTTGGGGAGAGAGAAGGACAACAGGACAAAAGACATGCTGTGGAAGAGAGACAGAGATTAATAACATGTATGATTCATTGCAGAGAGG